>NW_027445652.1:319458-479188 GCF_035582795.1 Mycteria americana
ATGTCTGCGTGGCAGCGAATGCAGTTCCAAGGGACAGTGAAAACCAGCTAGAGCTTTCAGTGCTGGCAGCTTTCCTGTGGGCGCAATCTCTGGACGTTTCCAATTTGGCAGCCGGGCTCTGCCACAGAGAGATACAGAGTGTTGCCCAATTAGGAAGCAAAGTTTTAGCAGAGCGCGAATATCTGTGTGGCAGCGAATGCAGTTCCAAGGGACAGTGAAAACCAGCTAGAGCTTTCAGTGCTGGCAGCTTTCCTGTGGGCGCAATCTCTGGACGTTTCCAATTTGGCAGCCGGGCTCTGCCAGAGAGAGATACAGAGTGTTGCCCCATTACGAAGCAATGCTTTAGCAGAGCGCGAATGTCTGTGTGGCAGCGAATGCAGTTCCAAGGGACAGTGAAAACCAGCTAGAGCTTTCAGTTCTGGCAGCTTTCCTGTGGGCGCAATCTCTGGACGTTTCCAATTTGGCAGCCGGGCTCTACCAGAGAGAGATACAGAGTGTTGCCCCATTAACAAGCAATGCTTTAGCAGAGCGCGAATGTCTGTGTGGCAGCGAATGCAGTTCCAAGGGACAGTGAAAACCAGCTACAGTTTTCAGTACTGGCAGCTTTCCTGTGGGCGCAATCTCTGGACGTTTCCAATTTGGCAGCCGGGCTCTGCCAGAGAGAGATACAGAGTGTTGCCCCATTACGAAGCAATGCTTTAGCAGAGCGCGAATGTCTGTGTGGCAGCGAATGCAGTTCCAAGGGACAGTGAAAACCAGCTACAGTTTTCAGTGCTGGCAGCTTTCCTGTGGGCGCAATCTCTGGACGTTTCCAATTTGGCAGCCGGGCTCTGCCAGAGAGAGATACAGAATGTTGCCCCCTTACCAAGCAATGCTTTAGCTGAGCGCGAATGTCTGTGTGGCAGCGAATGCAGTTCCAAGGGACAGTGAAAACCAGCTACAGTTTTCAGTACTGGCAGCTTTCCTGTGGGCGCAATCTCTGGACGTTTCCAATTTGGCAGCCGGGCTCTGCCAGAGAGAGATACAGAGTGTTGCCCCATTACGAAGCAATGCTTTAGCAGAGCGCGAATGTCTGTGTGGCAGCGAATGCAGTTCCAAGGGACAGTGAAAACCAGCTAGAGCTTTCAGTGCTGGCAGCTTTCCTGTGGGCGCAATCTCTGGACGTTTCCAATTTGGCAGCCGGGCTCTGCCAGAGAGAGATACAGAGTGTTGCCCCATTACGAAGCAATGCTTTAGCAGAGCGCGAATGTCTGTGTGGCAGCGAATGCAGTTCCAAGGGACAGTGAAAACCAGCTAGAGCTTTCAGTGCTGGCAGCTTTCCTGTGGGCGCAATGTCTGGACGTTTCCAATTTGGCAGCCGGGCTCTGCCAGAGAGAGATACAGAGTGTTGCCCCATTACGAAGCAATGCTTTAGCAGAGCGCGAATGTCTGTGTGGCAGCGAATGCAGTTCCAAGGGACAGTGAAAACCAGCTAGAGCTTTCAGTGCTGGCAGCTTTCCTGTGGGCGCAATCTCTGGACGTTTCCAATTTGGCAGCCGGGCTCTGCCAGAGAGAGATACAGAGTGTTGCCCCATTACGAAGCAATGCTTTAGCAGAGCGCGAATGTCTGTGTGGCAGCGAATGCAGTTCCAAGGGACAGTGAAAACCAGCTAGAGCTTTCAGTGCTGGCAGCTTTCCTGTGGGCGCAATCTCTGGACGTTTCCAATTTGGCAGCCGCGCTCTGCCAGAGAGAGATACAGAGTGTTGCCTCCTTACCAAGCAATGCTTTAGCAGAGCGCGAATGTCTGTGTGGCAGCGAATGCAGTTCCAAGGGACAGTGAAAACCAGCTAGAGCTTTCAGTGCTGGCAGCTTTCCTGTGGGCGCAATCTCTGGACGTTTCCAATTTGGCAGCCGGGCTCTGCCAGAGAGAGATACAGAATGTTGCCCTCTTACCAAGCAATGCTTTAGCTGAGCGCGAATGTCTGTGTGGCAGCGAATGCAGTTCCAAGGGACAGTAAAAACCAGCTACAGTTTTCAGTACTGGCAGCTTTCCTGTGGGCGCAATCTCTGGACGTTTCCAATTTGGCAGCCGGGCTCTGCCAGAGAGAGATACAGAGTGTTGCCCCATTACGAAGCAATGCTTTAGCAGAGCGCGAATGTCTGTGTGGCAGCGAATGCAGTTCCAAGGGACAGTGAAAACCAGCTAGAGCTTTCAGTGCTGGCAGCTTTCCTGTGGGCGCAATCTCTGGACGTTTCCAATTTGGCAGCCGCGCTCTACCAGAGAGAGATACAGAGTGTTGCCCCATTACCAAGCAATGCTTTAGCTGAGCGCGAATGTCTGTGTGGCAGCGAATGCAGTTCCAAGGGACAGTGAAAACCAGCTACAGTTTTCAGTACTGGCAGCTTTCCTGTGGGCGCAATCTCTGGACGTTTCCAATTTGGCAGCCGGGCTCTGCCAGAGAGAGATACAGAGTGTTGCCCCATTACGAAGGAATGCTTTAGCAGAGCGCGAATGTCTGTGTGGCAGCGAATGCAGTTCCAAGGGACAGTGAAAACCAGCTAGAGCTTTCAGTGCTGGCAGCTTTCCTGTGGGCGCAATCTCTGGACGTTTCCAATTTGGCAGCCGGGCTCTGCCAGAGAGAGATACAGAGTGTTGCCCCATTAGGAAGCAATGCTTTAGCAGAGCGCGAATGTCTGTGTGGCAGCGAATGCAGTTCCAAGGGACAGTGAAAACCAGCTAGAGCTTTCAGTTCTGGCAGCTTTCCTGTGGGCGCAATCTCTGGACGTTTCCAATTTGGCAGCCGGGCTCTGCCAGAGAGAGATACAGAGTGTTGCCCCATTACGAAGCAATGCTTTAGCAGAGCGCGAATGTCTGTGTGGCAGCGAATGCAGTTCCAAGGGACAGTGAAAACCAGCTAGAGCTTTCAGTGCTGGCAGCTTTCCTGTGGGCGCAATGTTTGGACGTTTCCAATTTGGCAGCCGGGCTCTGCCAGAGAGAGATACAGAGTGTTGCCCCATTACGAAGCAATGCTTTAGCAGAGCGCGAATGTCTGTGTGGCAGCGAATGCAGTTCCAAGGGACAGTGAAAACCAGCTAGAGCTTTCAGTGCTGGCAGCTTTCCTGTGGGCGCAATCTCTGGACGTTTCCAATTTGGCAGCCGCGCTCTGCCACAGAGAGATACAGAATGTTGCCCCATTACGAAGCAATGCTTTAGCAGAGCGCGAATGTCTGTGTGGCAGCGAATGCAGTTCCAAGGGACAGTGAAAACCAGCTAGAGCTTTCAGTGCTGGCAGCTTTCCTGTGGGCGCAATCTCTGGACGTTTCCAATTTGGCAGCCGCGCTCTGCCAGAGAGAGATACAGAGTGTTGCCTCCTTACCAAGCAATGCTTTAGCAGAGCGCGAATGTCTGTGTGGCAGCGAATGCAGTTCCAAGGGACAGTGAAAACCAGCTAGAGCTTTCAGTGCTGGCAGCTTTCCTGTGGGCGCAATCTCTGGACGTTTCCAATTTGGCAGCCGGGCTCTGCCAGAGAGAGATACAGAATGTTGCCCTCTTACCAAGCAATGCTTTAGCTGAGCGCGAATGTCTGTGTGGCAGCGAATGCAGTTCCAAGGGACAGTAAAAACCAGCTACATTTTTCAGTACTGGCAGCTTTCCTGTGGGCGCAATCTCTGGACGTTTCCAATTTGGCAGCCGGGCTCTGCCAGAGAGAGATACAGAGTGTTGCCCCATTACGAAGCAATGCTTTAGCAGAGCGCGAATGTCTGTGTGGCAGCGAATGCAGTTCCAAGGGACAGTGAAAACCAGCTAGAGCTTTCAGTGCTGGCAGCTTTCCTGTGGGCGCAATCTCTGGACGTTTCCAATTTGGCAGCCGCGCTCTACCAGAGAGAGATACAGAGTGTTGCCCCATTACCAAGCAATGCTTTAGCTGAGCGCGAATGTCTGTGTGGCAGCGAATGCAGTTCCAAGGGACAGTGAAAAACAGCTACAGTTTTCAGTACTGGCAGCTTTCCTGTGGGCGCAATCTCTGGACGTTTCCAATTTGGCAGCCGGGCTCTGCCAGAGAGAGATACAGAGTGTTGCCCCATTACGAAGCAATGCTTTAGCAGAGCGCGAATGTCTGTGTGGCAGCGAATGCAGTTCCAAGGGACAGTGAAAACCAGCTAGAGCTTTCAGTGCTGGCAGCTTTCCTGTGGGCGCAATCTCTGGACGTTTCCAATTTGGCAGCCGGGCTCTGCCAGAGAGAGATACAGAGTGTTGCCCCATTACGAAGCAATGCTTTATCAGAGCGCGAATGTCTGTGTGGCAGCGAATGCAGTTCCAAGGGACAGTGAAAACCAGCTAGAGCTTTCAGTGCTGGCAGCTTTCCTGTGGGCGCAATCTCTGGACGTTTCCAATTTGGCAGCCGGTCTCTGCCAGAGAGAGATACAGAATGTTGCCCCATTACGAAGCAATGCTTTAGCTGAGCGCGAATGTCTGTGTGGCAGCGAATGCAGTTCCAAGGGACAGTGAAAACCAGCTACAGTTTTCAGTACTGGCAGCTTTCCTGTGGGCGCAATCTCTGGACGTTTCCAATTTGGCAGCCGGGCTCTGCCAGAGAGAGATACAGAGTGTTGCCCCATTACGAAGCAATGCTTTAGCAGAGCGCGAATGTCTGTGTGGCAGCGAATGCAGTTCCAAGGGACAGTGAAAACCAGCTAGAGCTTTCAGTGCTGGCAGCTTTCCTGTGGGCGCAATCTCTGGACGTTTCCAATTTGGCAGCCGCGCTCTGCCACAGAGAGATACAGAATGTTGCCCCATTACGAAGCAATGCTTTAGCAGAGCGCGAATGTCTGTGTGGCAGCGAATGCAGTTCCAAGGGACAGTGAAAACCAGCTAGAGCTTTCAGTGCTGGCAGCTTTCCTGTGGGCGCAATCTCTGGACGTTTCCAATTTGGCAGCCGCGCTCTGCCAGAGAGAGATACAGAGTGTTGCCTCCTTACCAAGCAATGCTTTAGCAGAGCGCGAATGTCTGTGTGGCAGCGAATGCAGTTCCAAGGGACAGTGAAAACCAGCTAGAGCTTTCAGTGCTGGCAGCTTTCCTGTGGGCGCAATCTCTGGACGTTTCCAATTTGGCAGCCGGGCTCTGCCAGAGAGAGATACAGAATGTTGTCCTCTTACCAAGCAATGCTTTAGCTGAGCGCGAATGTCTGTGTGGCAGCGAATGCAGTTCCAAGGGACAGTAAAAACCAGCTACATTTTTCAGTACTGGCAGCTTTCCTGTGGGCGCAATCTCTGGACGTTTCCAATTTGGCAGCCGGGCTCTGCCAGAGAGAGATACAGAGTGTTGCCCCATTACGAAGCAATGCTTTAGCAGAGCGCGAATGTCTGTGTGGCAGCGAATGCAGTTCCAAGGGACAGTGAAAACCAGCTAGAGCTTTCAGTGCTGGCAGCTTTCCTGTGGGCGCAATCTCTGGACGTTTCCAATTTGGCAGCCGCGCTCTACCAGAGAGAGATACAGAGTGTTGCCCCATTACCAAGCAATGCTTTAGCTGAGCGCGAATGTCTGTGTGGCAGCGAATGCAGTTCCAAGGGACAGTGAAAAACAGCTACAGTTTTCAGTACTGGCAGCTTTCCTGTGGGCGCAATCTCTGGACGTTTCCAATTTGGCAGCCGGGCTCTGCCAGAGAGAGATACAGAGTGTTGCCCCATTACGAAGCAATGCTTTAGCAGAGCGCGAATGTCTGTGTGGCAGCGAATGCAGTTCCAAGGGACAGTGAAAACCAGCTAGAGCTTTCAGTGCTGGCAGCTTTCCTGTGGGCGCAATCTCTGGACGTTTCCAATTTGGCAGCCGGGCTCTGCCAGAGAGAGATACAGAGTGTTGCCCCATTACGAAGCAATGCTTTATCAGAGCGTGAATGTCTGTGTGGCAGCGAATGCAGTTCCAAGGGACAGTGAAAACCAGCTAGAGCTTTCAGTGCTGGCAGCTTTCCTGTGGGCGCAATCTCTGGACGTTTCCAATTTGGCAGCCGGTCTCTGCCAGAGAGAGATACAGAATGTTGCCCCATTACGAAGCAATGCTTTAGCTGAGCGCGAATGTCTGTGTGGCAGCGAATGCAGTTCCAAGGGACAGTGAAAACCAGCTACAGTTTTCAGTACTGGCAGCTTTCCTGTGGGCGCAATCTCTGGACGTTTCCAATTTGGCAGCCGGGCTCTGCCAGAGAGAGATACAGAGTGTTGCCCCATTACGAAGCAATGCTTTAGCAGAGCGCGAATGTCTGTGTGGCAGCGAATGCAGTTCCAAGGGACAGTGAAAACCAGCTAGAGCTTTCAGTGCTGGCAGCTTTCCTGTGGGCGCAATCTCTGGACGTTTCCAATTTGGCAGCCGGGCTCTGCCAGAGAGAGATACAGAGTGTTGCCCCATTACGAAGCAATGCTTTAGCTGAGCGCGAATGTCTGTGTGGCAGCGAATGCAGTTCCAAGGGACAGTGAAAACCAGCTAGAGCTTTCAGTGCTGGCAGCTTTCCTGTGGGCGCAATCTCTGGACGTTTCCAATTTGGCAGCCGGGCTCTGCCAGAGAGAGATACAGAGTGTTGCCCTATTACCAAGCAATGCTTTAGCTGAGCGCGAATGTCTGCGTGGCAGCGAATGCAGTTCCAAGGGACAGTGAAAACCAGCTAGAGCTTTCAGTGCTGGCAGCTTTCCTGTGGGCGCAATCTCTGGACGTTTCCAATTTGGCAGCCGGGCTCTGCCACAGAGAGATACAGAGTGTTGCCCCATTACGAAGCAATGCTTTAGCAGAGCGCGAATGTCTGTGTGGCAGCGAATGCAGTTCCAAGGGACAGTGAAAACCAGCTAGAGCTTTCAGTGCTGGCAGCTTTCCTGTGGGCGCAATGTCTGGACGTTTCCAATTTGGCAGCCGGGCTCTGCCAGAGAGAGATACAGAGTGTTGCCCCATTACGAAGCAATGCTTTAGCAGAGCGCGAATGTCTGTGTGGCAGCGAATGCAGTTCCAAGGGACAGTGAAAACCAGCTAGAGCTTTCAGTGCTGGCAGCTTTCCTGTGGGCGCAATCTCTGGACGTTTCCAATTTGGCAGCCGGTCTCTGCCAGAGAGAGATACAGAATGTTGCCCCATTACGAAGCAATGCTTTAGCTGAGCGCGAATGTCTGTGTGGCAGCGAATGCAGTTCCAAGGGACAGTGAAAACCAGCTACAGTTTTCAGTACTGGCAGCTTTCCTGTGGGCGCAATCTCTGGACGTTTCCAATTTGGCAGCCGGGCTCTGCCAGAGAGAGATACAGAGTGTTGCCCCATTACCAAGCAATGCTTTATCTGAGCGCGAATGTCTGCGTGGCAGCGAATGCAGTTCCAAGGGACAGTGAAAACCAGCTAGAGCTTTCAGTGCTGGCAGCTTTCCTGTGGGCGCAATCTCTGGACGTTTCCAATTTGGCAGCCGGGCTCTGCCACAGAGAGATACAGAGTGTTGCCCAATTAGGAAGCAAAGTTTTAGCAGAGCGCGAATATCTGTGTGGCAGCGAATGCAGTTCCAAGGGACAGTGAAAACCAGCTAGAGCTTTCAGTGCTGGCAGCTTTCCTGTGGGCGCAATCTCTGGACGTTTCCAATTTGGCAGCCGGGCTCTGCCAGAGAGAGATACAGAGTGTTGCCCCATTACGAAGCAATGCTTTAGCAGAGCGCGAATGTCTGTGTGGCAGCGAATGCAGTTCCAAGGGACAGTGAAAACCAGCTAGAGCTTTCAGTTCTGGCAGCTTTCCTGTGGGCGCAATCTCTGGACGTTTCCAATTTGGCAGCCGGGCTCTACCAGAGAGAGATACAGAGTGTTGCCCCATTAACAAGCAATGCTTTAGCTGAGCGCGAATGTCTGTGTGGCAGCGAATGCAGTTCCAAGGGACAGTGAAAACCAGCTACAGTTTTCAGTACTGGCAGCTTTCCTGTGGGCGCAATCTCTGGACGTTTCCAATTTGGCAGCCGGGCTCTGCCAGAGAGAGATACAGAGTGTTGCCCCATTAGGAAGCAATGCTTTAGCAGAGCGCGAATGTCTGTGTGGCAGCGAATGCAGTTCCAAGGGACAGTGAAAACCAGCTAGAGCTTTCAGTGCTGGCAGCTTTCCTGTGGGCGCAATCTCTGGACGTTTCCAATTTGGCAGCCGGGCTCTGCCAGAGAGAGATACAGAGTGTTGCCCCATTACGAAGCAATGCTTTAGCAGAGCGCGAATGTCTGTGTGGCAGCGAATGCAGTTCCAAGGGACAGTGAAAACCAGCTACAGTTTTCAGTGCTGGCAGCTTTCCTGTGGGCGCAATCTCTGGACGTTTCCAATTTGGCAGCCGGGCTCTGCCAGAGAGAGATACAGAATGTTGCCCCCTTACCAAGCAATGCTTTAGCTGAGCGCGAATGTCTGTGTGGCAGCGAATGCAGTTCCAAGGGACAGTGAAAACCAGCTACAGTTTTCAGTACTGGCAGCTTTCCTGTGGGCGCAATCTCTGGACGTTTCCAATTTGGCAGCCGGGCTCTGCCAGAGAGAGATACAGAGTGTTGCCCCATTACGAAGCAATGCTTTAGCAGAGCGCGAATGTCTGTGTGGCAGCGAATGCAGTTCCAAGGGACAGTGAAAACCAGCTAGAGCTTTCAGTGCTGGCAGCTTTCCTGTGGGCGCAATCTCTGGACGTTTCCAATTTGGCAGCCGGGCTCTGCCAGAGAGAGATACAGAGTGTTGCCCCATTACGAAGCAATGCTTTAGCAGAGCGCGAATGTCTGTGTGGCAGCGAATGCAGTTCCAAGGGACAGTGAAAACCAGCTAGAGCTTTCAGTGCTGGCAGCTTTCCTGTGGGCGCAATCTCTGGACGTTTCCAATTTGGCAGCCGGGCTCTGCCAGAGAGAGATACAGAGTGTTGCCCCATTACGAAGCAATGCTTTAGCAGAGCGCGAATGTCTGTGTGGCAGCGAATGCAGTTCCAAGGGACAGTGAAAACCAGCTAGAGCTTTCAGTGCTGGCAGCTTTCCTGTGGGCGCAATCTCTGGACGTTTCCAATTTGGCAGCCGGGCTCTGCCAGAGAGAGATACAGAGTGTTGCCCCATTACGAAGCAATGCTTTAGCAGAGCGCGAATGTCTGTGTGGCAGCGAATGCAGTTCCAAGGGACAGTGAAAACCAGCTAGAGCTTTCAGTGCTGGCAGCTTTCCTGTGGGCGCAATCTCTGGACGTTTCCAATTTGGCAGCCGGGCTCTGCCAGAGAGAGATACAGAGTGTTGCCCCATTACGAAGCAATGCTTTAGCAGAGCGCGAATGTCTGTGTGGCAGCGAATGCAGTTCCAAGGGACAGTGAAAACCAGCTAGAGCTTTCAGTGCTGGCAGCTTTCCTGTGGGCGCAATCTCTGGACGTTTCCAATTTGGCAGCCGGGCTCTGCCAGAGAGAGATACAGAATGTTGCCCTCTTACCAAGCAATGCTTTAGCTGAGCGCGAATGTCTGTGTGGCAGCGAATGCAGTTCCAAGGGACAGTGAAAACCAGCTAGAGCTTTCAGTGCTGGCAGCTTTCCTGTGGGCGCAATCTCTGGACGTTTCCAATTTGGCAGCCGGGCTCTGCCAGAGAGAGATACAGAGTGTTGCCCCATTACGAAGCAATGCTTTATCAGAGCGCGAATGTCTGTGTGGCAGCGAATGCAGTTCCAAGGGACAGTGAAAACCAGCTCCAGTTTTCAGTACTGGCAGCTTTCCTGTGGGCGCAATCTCTGGACGTTTCCAATTTGGCAGCCGGGCTCTGCCAGAGAGAGATACAGAGTGTTGCCCCATTACGAAGCAATGCTTTATCAGAGCGCGAATGTCTGTGTGGCAGCGAATGCAGTTCCAAGGGACAGTGAAAACCAGCTAGAGCTTTCAGTGCTGGCAGCTTTCCTGTGGGCGCAATCTCTGGACGTTTCCAATTTGGCAGCCGGGCTCTGCCAGAGAGAGATACAGAATGTTGCCCCATTACGAAGCAATGCTTTAGCTGAGCGCGAATGTCTGTGTGGCAGCGAATGCAGCTCCAAGGGACAGTGAAAACCAGCTAGAGCTTTCAGTGCTGGCAGCTTTCCTGTGGGCGCAATCTCTGGACGTTTCCAATTTGGCAGCCGGGCTCTGCCAGAGAGAGATACAGAGTGTTGCCCCATTACGAAGCAATGCTTTAGCAGAGCGCGAATGTCTGTGTGGCAGCGAATGCAGTTCCAAGGGACAGTGAAAACCAGCTAGAGCTTTCAGTGCTGGCAGCTTTCCTGTGGGCGCAATCTCTGGACGTTTCCAATTTGGCAGCCGGGCTCTGCCAGAGAGAGATACAGAGTGTTGCCCCATTACGAAGCAATGCTTTAGCAGAGCGCGAATGTCTGTTTGGCAGCGAATGCAGTTCCAAGGGACAGTGAAAACCAGCTAGAGCTTTCAGTGCTGGCAGCTTTCCTGTGGGCGCAATCTCTGGACGTTTCCAATTTGGCAGCCGGGCTCTGCCAGAGAGAGATACAGAATGTTGCCCTCTTACCAAGCAATGCTTTAGCTGAGCGCGAATGTCTGCGTGGCAGCGAATGCAGTTCCAAGGGACAGTGAAAACCAGCTAGAGCTTTCAGTGCTGGCAGCTTTCCTGTGGGCGCAATCTCTGGACGTTTCCAATTTGGCAGCCAGGCTCTGCCAGAGAGAGATACAGAATGTTGCCCTCTTACCAAGCAATGCTTTAGCTGAGCGCGAATGTCTGTGTGGCAGCGAATGCAGTTCCAAGGGACAGTAAAAACCAGCTACAGTTTTCAGTACTGGCAGCTTTCCTGTGGGCGCAATCTCTGGACGTTTCCAATTTGGCAGCCGGGCTCTGCCAGAGAGAGATACAGAGTGTTGCCCCATTACGAAGCAATGCTTTAGCAGAGCGCGAATGTCTGTGTGGCAGCGAATGCAGTTCCAAGGGACAGTGAAAACCAGCTAGAGCTTTCAGTGCTGGCAGCTTTCCTGTGGGCGCAATCTCTGGACGTTTCCAATTTGGCAGCCGGGCTCTACCAGAGAGAGATACAGAGTGTTGCCCCATTACCAAGCAATGCTTTAGCTGAGCGTGAATGTCTGTGTGGCAGCGAATGCAGTTCCAAGGGACAGTGAAAAACAGCTACAGTTTTCAGTACTGGCAGCTTTCCTGTGGGCGCAATCTCTGGACGTTTCCAATTTGGCAGCCGGGCTCTGCCAGAGAGAGATACAGAGTGTTGCCCCATTACGAAGCAATGCTTTAGCAGAGCGCGAATGTCTGTGTGGCAGCGAATGCAGTTCCAAGGGACAGTGAAAACCAGCTAGAGCTTTCAGTGCTGGCAGCTTTCCTGTGGGCGCAATCTCTGGACGTTTCCAATTTGGCAGCCGGGCTCTGCCAGAGAGAGATACAGAGTGTTGCCCCATTACGAAGCAATGCTTTATCAGAGCGCGAATGTCTGTGTGGCAGCGAATGCAGTTCCAAGGGACAGTGAAAACCAGCTACAGTTTTCAGTACTGGCAGCTTTCCTGTGGGCGCAATCTCTGGACGTTTCCAATTTGGCAGCCGGGCTCTGCCAGAGAGAGATACAGAGTGTTGCCCCATTACGAAGCAATGCTTTATCAGAGCGCGAATGTCTGTGTGGCAGCGAATGCAGTTCCAAGGGACAGTGAAAACCAGCTAGAGCTTTCAGTGCTGGCAGCTTTCCTGTGGGCGCAATCTCTGGACGTTTCCAATTTGGCAGCCGGGCTCTGCCAGAGAGAGATACAGAATGTTGCCCCATTACGAAGCAATGCTTTAGCTGAGCGCGAATGTCTGTGTGGCAGCGAATGCAGCTCCAAGGGACAGTGAAAACCAGCTAGAGCTTTCAGTGCTGGCAGCTTTCCTGTGGGCGCAATCTCTGGACGTTTCCAATTTGGCAGCCGGGCTCTGCCAGAGAGAGATACAGAGTGTTGCCCCATTACGAAGCAATGCTTTAGCAGAGCGCGAATGTCTGTGTGGCAGCGAATGCAGTTCCAAGGGACAGTGAAAACCAGCTAGAGCTTTCAGTGCTGGCAGCTTTCCTGTGGGCGCAATCTCTGGACGTTTCCAATTTGGCAGCCGGGCTCTGCCAGAGAGAGAGACAGAGTGTTGCCCCATTACGAAGCAATGCTTTAGCAGAGCGCGAATGTCTGTTTGGCAGCGAATGCAGTTCCAAGGGACAGTGAAAACCAGCTAGAGCTTTCAGTGCTGGCAGCTTTCCTGTGGGCGCAATCTCTGGACGTTTCCAATTTGGCAGCCGGGCTCTGCCAGAGAGAGATACAGAATGTTGCCCTCTTACCAAGCAATGCTTTAGCTGAGCGCGAATGTCTGCGTGGCAGCGAATGCAGTTCCAAGGGACAGTGAAAACCAGCTAGAGCTTTCAGTGCTGGCAGCTTTCCTGTGGGCGCAATCTCTGGACGTTTCCAATTTGGCAGCCGGGCTCTGCCACAGAGAGATACAGAGTGTTGCCCAATTAGGAAGAAATGCTTTAGCAGAGCGCGAATGTCTGTGTGGCAGCGAATGCAGTTCCAAGGGACAGTGAAAACCAGCTAGAGCTTTCAGTGCTGGCAGCTTTCCTGTGGGCGCAATCTCTGGACGTTTCCAATTTGGTAGCCGGGCTCTGCCAGAGAGAGATACAGAATGTTGCCCCCTTACCAAGCAATGCTTTAGCAGAGCGCGAATGTCTGTGTGGCAGCGAATGCAGTTCCAAGGGACAGTGAAAACCAGCTAGAGCTTTCAGTGCTGGCAGCTTTCCTGTGGGTGCCATCTCTGGACGTTTCCAATTTGGCAGCCGGGCTCTGCCAGAGAGAGATACAGAGTGTTGCCCCTTTACGAAGCAATGCTTTGGCAGAGCGCGAATGTCTGTGTGGCAGCGAATGCAGTTCCAAGGGACAGTGAAAACCAGCTAGAGCTTTCAGTGCTGGCAGCTTTCCTGTGGGTGCAATCTCTGGACGTTTCCAATTTGGCAGCCGGGCTCTGCCAGAGAGAGATACAGAATGTTGCCCCCTTACCAAGCAATGCTTTAGCTGAGCGCGAATGTCTGTGTGGCAGCGAATGCAGTTCCAAGGGACAGTGAAAACCAGCTAGAGCTTTCAGTGCTGGCAGCTTTCCTGTGGGCGCAATCTCTGGACGTTTCCAATTTGGCAGCCAGGCTCTGCCAGAGAGAGATACAGAATGTTGCCCTCTTACCAAGCAATGCTTTAGCTGAGCGCGAATGTCTGTGTGGCAGCGAATGCAGTTCCAAGGGACAGTGAAAACCAGCTAGAGCTTTCAGTGCTGGCAGCTTTCCTGTGGGTGCCATCTCTGGACGTTTCCAATTTGGCAGCCGGGCTCTGCCAGAGAGAGATACAGAGTGTTGCCCCTTTACGAAGCAATGCTTTGGCAGAGCGCGAATGTCTGTGTGGCAGCGAATGCAGTTCCAAGGGACAGTGAAAACCAGCTAGAGCTTTCAGTGCTGGCAGCTTTCCTGTGGGTGCAATCTCTGGACGTTTCCAATTTGGCAGCCGGGCTCTGCCAGAGAGAGATACAGAATGTTGCCCCCTTACCAAGCAATGCTTTAGCTGAGCGCGAATGTCTGTGTGGCAGCGAATGCAGTTCCAAGGGACAGTGAAAACCAGCTAGAGCTTTCAGTGCTGGCAGCTTTCCTGTGGGTGCCATCTCTGGACGTTTCCAATTTGGCAGCCGGGCTCTGCCAGAGAGAGATACAGAGTGTTGCCCCTTTACGAAGCAATGCTTTGGCAGAGCGCGAATGTCTGTGTGGCAGCGAATGCAGTTCCAAGGGACAGTGAAAACCAGCTAGAGCTTTCAGTGCTGGCAGCTTTCCTGTGGGTGCAATCTCTGGACGTTTCCAATTTGGCAGCCGGGCTCTGCCAGAGAGAGATACAGAATGTTGCCCCCTTACCAAGCAATGCTTTAGCTGAGCGCGAATGTCTGTGTGGCAGCGAATGCAGTTCCAAGGGACAGTGAAAACCAGCTAGAGCTTTCAGTGCTGGCAGCTTTCCTGTGGGCGCAATCTCTGGACGTTTCCAATTTGGCAGCCGGGCTCTGCCAGAGAGAGATACAGAATGTTGCCCTCTTACCAAGCAATGCTTTAGCTGAGCGCGAATGTCTGCGTGGCAGCGAATGCAGTTCCAAGGGACAGTGAAAACCAGCTAGAGCTTTCAGTGCTGGCAGCTTTCCTGTGGGCGCAATCTCTGGACGTTTCCAATTTGGCAGCCAGGCTCTGCCAGAGAGAGATACAGAATGTTGCCCTCTTACCAAGCAATGCTTTAGCTGAGCGCGAATGTCTGTGTGGCAGCGAATGCAGTTCCAAGGGACAGTAAAAACCAGCTACAGTTTTCAGTACTGGCAGCTTTCCTGTGGGCGCAATCTCTGGACGTTTCCAATTTGGCAGCCGGGCTCTGCCAGAGAGAGATACAGAGTGTTGCCCCATTACGAAGCAATGCTTTAGCAGAGCGCGAATGTCTGTGTGGCAGCGAATGCAGTTCCAAGGGACAGTGAAAACCAGCTAGAGCTTTCAGTGCTGGCAGCTTTCCTGTGGGCGCAATCTCTGGACGTTTCCAATTTGGCAGCCGGGCTCTACCAGAGAGAGATACAGAGTGTTGCCCCATTACCAAGCAATGCTTTAGCTGAGCGCGAATGTCTGTGTGGCAGCGAATGCAGTTCCAAGGGACAGTGAAAACCAGCTACAGTTTTCAGTACTGGCAGCTTTCCTGTGGGCGCAATCTCTGGACGTTTCCAATTTGGCAGCCGGGCTCTGCCAGAGAGAGATACAGAGTGTTGCCCCATTACGAAGCAATGCTTTATCAGAGCGCGAATGTCTGTGTGGCAGCGAATGCAGTTCCAAGGGACAGTGAAAACCAGCTAGAGCTTTCAGTGCTGGCAGCTTTCCTGTGGGCGCAATCTCTGGACGTTTCCAATTTGGCAGCCGGGCTCTGCCAGAGAGAGATACAGAATGTTGCCCCATTACGAAGCAATGCTTTAGCTGAGCGCGAATGTCTGTGTGGCAGCGAATGCAGCTCCAAGGGACAGTGAAAACCAGCTAGAGCTTTCAGTGCTGGCAGCTTTCCTGTGGGCGCAATCTCTGGACGTTTCCAATTTGGCAGCCGGGCTCTGCCAGAGAGAGATACAGAGTGTTGCCCCATTACGAAGCAATGCTTTAGCAGAGCGCGAATGTCTGTGTGGCAGCGAATGCAGTTCCAAGGGACAGTGAAAACCAGCTAGAGCTTTCAGTGCTGGCAGCTTTCCTGTGGGCGCAATCTCTGGACGTTTCCAATTTGGCAGCCGGGCTCTGCCAGAGAGAGATACAGAATGTTGCCCTCTTACCAAGCAATGCTTTAGCTGAGCGCGAATGTCTGCGTGGCAGCGAATGCAGTTCCAAGGGACAGTGAAAACCAGCTAGAGCTTTCAGTGCTGGCAGCTTTCCTGTGGGCGCAATCTCTGGATGTTTCCAATTTGGCAGCCGGGCTCTGCCACAGAGAGATACAGAGTGTTGCCCAATTAGGAAGAAATGCTTTAGCAGAGCGCGAATGTCTGTGTGGCAGCGAATGCAGTTCCAAGGGACAGTGAAAACCAGCTAGAGCTTTCAGTGCTGGCAGCTTTCCTGTGGGCGCAATCTCTGGACGTTTCCAATTTGGTAGCCGGGCTCTGCCAGAGAGAGATACAGAATGTTGCCCCCTTACCAAGCAATGCTTTAGCAGAGCGCGAATGTCTGTGTGGCAGCGAATGCAGTTCCAAGGGACAGTGAAAACCAGCTAGAGCTTTCAGTGCTGGCAGCTTTCCTGTGGGTGCCATCTCTGGACGTTTCCAATTTGGCAGCCAGGCTCTGCCAGAGAGAGATACAGAGTGTTGCCCCTTTACGAAGCAATGCTTTGGCAGAGCGCGAATGTCTGTGTGGCAGCGAATGCAGTTCCAAGGGACAGTGAAAACCAGCTAGAGCTTTCAGTGCTGGCAGCTTTCCTGTGGGTGCAATCTCTGGACGTTTCCAATTTGGCAGCCGGGCTCTGCCAGAGAGAGATACAGAATGTTGCCCCCTTACCAAGCAATGCTTTAGCTGAGCGCGAATGTCTGTGTGGCAGCGAATGCAGTTCCAAGGGACAGTGAAAACCAGCTAGAGCTTTCAGTGCTGGCAGCTTTCCTGTGGGCGCAATCTCTGGACGTTTCCAATTTGGCAGCCGCGCTCTGCCAGAGAGAGATACAGAGTGTTGCCCCATTACGAAGCAATGCTTTAGCAGAGCGCGAATGTCTGTGTGGCAGCGAATGCAGTTCCAAGGGACAGTGAAAACCAGCTAGAGCTTTCAGTGCTGGCAGCTTTCCTGTGGGCGCAATCTCTGGACATTTCCAATTTGGCAGCCGGGCTCTGCCAGAGAGAGATACAGAGTGTTGCCCCATTACGAAGCAATGCTTTAGCAGAGCGCGAATGTCTGTGTGGCAGCGAATGCAGCTCCAAGGGACAGTGAAAACCAGCTAGAGTTTTCAGTGCTGGCAGCTTTCCTGTGGGCGCAATCTCTGGACGTTTCCAATTTGGCAGCCGGGCTCTGCCAGAGAGAGATACAGAGTGTTGCCCCATTACGAAGCAATGCTTTAGCACAGCGCGAATGTCTGTGTGGCAGTGAATGCAGTTCCAAGGGACAGTGAAAACCAGCTAGAGCTTTCAGTGCTGGCAGCTTTCCTGTGGGCGCAATCTCTGGACGTTTCCAATTTGGCAGCCGGGCTCTGCCAGAGAGAGATACAGAATGTTGCCCTCTTACCAAGCAATGCTTTAGCTGAGCGCGAATGTCTGTGTGGCAGCGAATGCAGTTCCAAGGGACAGTGAAAACCAGCTAGAGCTTTCAGTGCTGGCAGCTTTCCTGTGGGCGCAATCTCTGGACGTTTCCAATTTGGCAGCCGGGCTCTGCCAGAGAGAGATACAGAGTGTTGCCCCATTACGAAGCAATGCTTTAGCAGAGCGCGAATGTCTGTGTGGCAGCGAATGCAGTTCCAAGGGACAGTGAAAACCAGCTAGAGCTTTCAGTGCTGGCAGCTTTCCTGTGGGCGCAATCTCTGGACGTTTCCAATTTGGCAGCCGCGCTCTGCCAGAGAGAGATACAGAGTGTTGCCCCATTACGAAGCAATGCTTTAGCAGAGCGCGAATGTCTGTGTGGCAGCGAATGCAGTTCCAAGGGACAGTGAAAACCAGCTAGAGCTTTCAGTGCTGGCAGCTTTCCTGTGGGCGCAATCTCTGGACGTTTCCAATTTGGCAGCCGGGCTCTGCCAGAGAGAGATACAGAGTGTTGCCCCATTACGAAGCAATGCTTTAGCAGAGCGCGAATGTCTGTGTGGCAGCGAATGCAGTTCCAAGGGACAGTGAAAACCAGCTAGAGCTTTCAGTGCTGGCAGCTTTCCTGTGGGCGCAATCTCTGGACGTTTCCAATTTGGCAGCCGGGCTCTGCCAGAGAGAGATACAGAGTGTTGCCCCATTACGAAGCAATGCTTTATCAGAGCGCGAATGTCTGTGTGGCAGCGAATGCAGTTCCAAGGGACAGTGAAAACCAGCTACAGTTTTCAGTACTGGCAGCTTTCCTGTGGGCGCAATCTCTGGACGTTTCCAATTTGGCAGCCGGGCTCTGCCAGAGAGAGATACAGAGTGTTGCCCCCTTACCAAGCAATGCTTTAGCAGAGCGCGAATGTCTGTGTGGCAGCGAATGCAGTTCCAAGGGACAGTGAAAACCAGCTAGAGCTTTCAGTGCTGGCAGCTTTCCTGTGGGCGCAATCTCTGGACGTTTCCAATTTGGCAGCCGGGCTCTGCCAGAGAGAGATACAGAATGTTGCCCCATTACGAAGCAATGCTTTAGCTGAGCGCGAATGTCTGTGTGGCAGCGAATGCAGCTCCAAGGGACAGTGAAAACCAGCTAGAGCTTTCAGTGCTGGCAGCTTTCCTGTGGGCGCAATCTCTGGACGTTTCCAATTTGGCAGCCGGGCTCTGCCAGAGAGAGATACAGAGTGTTGCCCCATTACGAAGCAATGCTTTAGCAGAGCGCGAATGTCTGTGTGGCAGCGAATGCAGTTCCAAGGGACAGTGAAAACCAGCTAGAGCTTTCAGTGCTGGCAGCTTTCCTGTGGGCGCAATCTCTGGACGTTTCCAATTTGGCAGCCGGGCTCTGCCACAGAGAGATACAGAGTGTTGCCCAATTAGGAAGAAATGCTTTAGCAGAGCGCGAATGTCTGTGTGGCAGCGAATGCAGTTCCAAGGGACAGTGAAAACCAGCTAGAGCTTTCAGTGCTGGCAGCTTTCCTGTGGGCGCAATCTCTGGACGTTTCCAATTTGGTAGCCGGGCTCTGCCAGAGAGAGATACAGAATGTTGCCCCCTTACCAAGCAATGCTTTAGCAGAGCGCGAATGTCTGTGTGGCAGCGAATGCAGTTCCAAGGGACAGTGAAAACCAGCTAGAGCTTTCAGTGCTGGCAGCTTTCCTGTGGGTGCCATCTCTGGACGTTTCCAATTTGGCAGCCGGGCTCTGCCAGAGAGAGATACAGAGTGTTGCCCCTTTACGAAGCAATGCTTTGGCAGAGCGCGAATGTCTGTGTGGCAGCGAATGCAGTTCCAAGGGACAGTGAAAACCAGCTAGAGCTTTCAGTGCTGGCAGCTTTCCTGTGGGTGCAATCTCTGGACGTTTCCAATTTGGCAGCCGGGCTCTGCCAGAGAGAGATACAGAATGTTGCCCCCTTACCAAGCAATGCTTTAGCTGAGCGCGAATGTCTGTGTGGCAGCGAATGCAGTTCCAAGGGACAGTGAAAACCAGCTAGAGCTTTCAGTGCTGGCAGCTTTCCTGTGGGCGCAATCTCTGGACGTTTCCAATTTGGCAGCCAGGCTCTGCCAGAGAGAGATACAGAATGTTGCCCTCTTACCAAGCAATGCTTTAGCTGAGCGCGAATGTCTGTGTGGCAGCGAATGCAGTTCCAAGGGACAGTGAAAACCAGCTAGAGCTTTCAGTGCTGGCAGCTTTCCTGTGGGTGCCATCTCTGGACGTTTCCAATTTGGCAGCCGGGCTCTGCCAGAGAGAGATACAGAGTGTTGCCCCTTTACGAAGCAATGCTTTGGCAGAGCGCGAATGTCTGTGTGGCAGCGAATGCAGTTCCAAGGGACAGTGAAAACCAGCTAGAGCTTTCAGTGCTGGCAGCTTTCCTGTGGGTGCAATCTCTGGACGTTTCCAATTTGGCAGCCGGGCTCTGCCAGAGAGAGATACAGAATGTTGCCCCCTTACCAAGCAATGCTTTAGCTGAGCGCGAATGTCTGTGTGGCAGCGAATGCAGTTCCAAGGGACAGTGAAAACCAGCTAGAGCTTTCAGTGCTGGCAGCTTTCCTGTGGGTGCCATCTCTGGACGTTTCCAATTTGGCAGCCGGGCTCTGCCAGAGAGAGATACAGAGTGTTGCCCCTTTACGAAGCAATGCTTTGGCAGAGCGCGAATGTCTGTGTGGCAGCGAATGCAGTTCCAAGGGACAGTGAAAACCAGCTAGAGCTTTCAGTGCTGGCAGCTTTCCTGTGGGTGCAATCTCTGGACGTTTCCAATTTGGCAGCCGGGCTCTGCCAGAGAGAGATACAGAATGTTGCCCCCTTACCAAGCAATGCTTTAGCTGAGCGCGAATGTCTGTGTGGCAGCGAATGCAGTTCCAAGGGACAGTGAAAACCAGCTAGAGCTTTCAGTGCTGGCAGCTTTCCTGTGGGCGCAATCTCTGGACGTTTCCAATTTGGCAGCCGGGCTCTGCCAGAGAGAGATACAGAATGTTGCCCTCTTACCAAGCAATGCTTTAGCTGAGCGCGAATGTCTGCGTGGCAGCGAATGCAGTTCCAAGGGACAGTGAAAACCAGCTAGAGCTTTCAGTGCTGGCAGCTTTCCTGTGGGCGCAATCTCTGGACGTTTCCAATTTGGCAGCCAGGCTCTGCCAGAGAGAGATACAGAATGTTGCCCTCTTACCAAGCAATGCTTTAGCTGAGCGCGAATGTCTGTGTGGCAGCGAATGCAGTTCCAAGGGACAGTAAAAACCAGCTACAGTTTTCAGTACTGGCAGCTTTCCTGTGGGCGCAATCTCTGGACGTTTCCAATTTGGCAGCCGGGCTCTGCCAGAGAGAGATACAGAGTGTTGCCCCATTACGAAGCAATGCTTTAGCAGAGCGCGAATGTCTGTGTGGCAGCGAATGCAGTTCCAAGGGACAGTGAAAACCAGCTAGAGCTTTCAGTGCTGGCAGCTTTCCTGTGGGCGCAATCTCTGGACGTTTCCAATTTGGCAGCCGGGCTCTACCAGAGAGAGATACAGAGTGTTGCCCCATTACCAAGCAATGCTTTAGCTGAGCGCGAATGTCTGTGTGGCAGCGAATGCAGTTCCAAGGGACAGTGAAAAACAGCTACAGCTTTCAGTGCTGGCAGCTTTCCTGTGGGCGCAATCTCTGGACGTTTCCAATTTGGCAGCCGGGCTCTGCCAGAGAGAGATACAGAGTGTTGCCCCATTACGAAGCAATGCTTTATCAGAGCGCGAATGTCTGTGTGGCAGCGAATGCAGTTCCAAGGGACAGTGAAAACCAGCTAGAGCTTTCAGTGCTGGCAGCTTTCCTGTGGGCGCAATCTCTGGACGTTTCCAATTTGGCAGCCGGGCTCTGCCAGAGAGAGATACAGAATGTTGCCCCATTACGAAGCAATGCTTTAGCTGAGCGCGAATGTCTGTGTGGCAGCGAATGCAGCTCCAAGGGACAGTGAAAACCAGCTAGAGCTTTCAGTGCTGGCAGCTTTCCTGTGGGCGCAATCTCTGGACGTTTCCAATTTGGCAGCCGGGCTCTGCCAGAGAGAGATACAGAGTGTTGCCCCATTACGAAGCAATGCTTTAGCAGAGCGCGAATGTCTGTGTGGCAGCGAATGCAGTTCCAAGGGACAGTGAAAACCAGCTAGAGCTTTCAGTGCTGGCAGCTTTCCTGTGGGCGCAATCTCTGGACGTTTCCAATTTGGCAGCCGGGCTCTGCCAGAGAGAGATACAGAGTGTTGCCCCATTACGAAGCAATGCTTTAGCAGAGCGCGAATGTCTGTTTGGCAGCGAATGCAGTTCCAAGGGACAGTGAAAACCAGCTAGAGCTTTCAGTGCTGGCAGCTTTCCTGTGGGCGCAATCTCTGGACGTTTCCAATTTGGCAGCCGGGCTCTGCCAGAGAGAGATACAGAATGTTGCCCTCTTACCAAGCAATGCTTTAGCTGAGCGCGAATGTCTGTGTGGCAGCGAATGCAGTTCCAAGGGACAGTGAAAACCAGCTAGAGCTTTCAGTGCTGGCAGCTTTCCTGTGGGCGCAATCTCTGGACGTTTCCAATTTGGCAGCCGGGCTCTGCCACAGAGAGATACAGAGTGTTGCCCAATTAGGAAGAAATGCTTTAGCAGAGCGCGAATGTCTGTGTGGCAGCGAATGCAGTTCCAAGGGACAGTGAAAACCAGCTAGAGCTTTCAGTGCTGGCAGCTTTCCTGTGGGCGCAATCTCTGGACGTTTCCAATTTGGTAGCCGGGCTCTGCCAGAGAGAGATACAGAATGTTGCCCCCTTACCAAGCAATGCTTTAGCAGAGCGCGAATGTCTGTGTGGCAGCGAATGCAGTTCCAAGGGACAGTGAAAACCAGCTAGAGCTTTCAGTGCTGGCAGCTTTCCTGTGGGTGCCATCTCTGGACGTTTCCAATTTGGCAGCCGGGCTCTGCCAGAGAGAGATACAGAGTGTTGCCCCTTTACGAAGCAATGCTTTGGCAGAGCGCGAATGTCTGTGTGGCAGCGAATGCAGTTCCAAGGGACAGTGAAAACCAGCTAGAGCTTTCAGTGCTGGCAGCTTTCCTGTGGGTGCAATCTCTGGACGTTTCCAATTTGGCAGCCGGGCTCTGCCAGAGAGAGATACAGAATGTTGCCCCCTTACCAAGCAATGCTTTAGCTGAGCGCGAATGTCTGTGTGGCAGCGAATGCAGTTCCAAGGGACAGTGAAAACCAGCTAGAGCTTTCAGTGCTGGCAGCTTTCCTGTGGGCGCAATCTCTGGACGTTTCCAATTTGGCAGCCGCGCTCTGCCAGAGAGAGATACAGAGTGTTGCCCCATTACGAAGCAATGCTTTAGCAGAGCGCGAATGTCTGTGTGGCAGCGAATGCAGTTCCAAGGGACAGTGAAAACCAGCTAGAGCTTTCAGTGCTGGCAGCTTTCCTGTGGGCGCAATCTCTGGACATTTCCAATTTGGCAGCCGGGCTCTGCCAGAGAGAGATACAGAGTGTTGCCCCATTACGAAGCAATGCTTTAGCACAGCGCGAATGTCTGTGTGGCAGTGAATGCAGTTCCAAGGGACAGTGAAAACCAGCTAGAGCTTTCAGTGCTGGCAGCTTTCCTGTGGGCGCAATCTCTGGACGTTTCCAATTTGGCAGCCGGGCTCTGCCAGAGAGAGATACAGAATGTTGCCCTCTTACCAAGCAATGCTTTAGCTGAGCGCGAATGTCTGTGTGGCAGCGAATGCAGTTCCAAGGGACAGTGAAAACCAGCTAGAGCTTTCAGTGCTGGCAGCTTTCCTGTGGGCGCAATCTCTGGACGTTTCCAATTTGGCAGCCGGGCTCTGCCAGAGAGAGATACAGAGTGTTGCCCCATTACGAAGCAATGCTTTAGCAGAGCGCGAATGTCTGTGTGGCAGCGAATGCAGTTCCAAGGGACAGTGAAAACCAGCTAGAGCTTTCAGTGCTGGCAGCTTTCCTGTGGGCGCAATCTCTGGACGTTTCCAATTTGGCAGCCGGGCTCTGCCAGAGAGAGATACAGAGTGTTGCCCCATTACGAAGCAATGCTTTAGCAGAGCGCGAATGTCTGTGTGGCAGCGAATGCAGTTCCAAGGGACAGTGAAAACCAGCTAGAGCTTTCAGTGCTGGCAGCTTTCCTGTGGGCGCAATCTCTGGACGTTTCCAATTTGGCAGCCGGGCTCTGCCAGAGAGAGATACAGAGTGTTGCCCCATTACGAAGCAATGCTTTAGCAGAGCGCGAATGTCTGTGTGGCAGCGAATGCAGTTCCAAGGGACAGTGAAAACCAGCTAGAGCTTTCAGTGCTGGCAGCTTTCCTGTGGGCGCAATCTCTGGACGTTTCCAATTTGGCAGCCGGGCTCTGCCAGAGAGAGATACAGAGTGTTGCCCCATTACGAAGCAATGCTTTAGCAGAGCGCGAATGTCTGTTTGGCAGCGAATGCAGTTCCAAGGGACAGTGAAAACCAGCTAGAGCTTTCAGTGCTGGCAGCTTTCCTGTGGGCGCAATCTCTGGACGTTTCCAATTTGGCAGCCGGGCTCTGCCAGAGAGAGATACAGAATGTTGCCCTCTTACCAAGCAATGCTTTAGCTGAGCGCGAATGTCTGTGTGGCAGCGAATGCAGTTCCAAGGGACAGTGAAAACCAGCTACAGTTTTCAGTACTGGCAGCTTTCCTGTGGGCGCAATCTCTGGACGTTTCCAATTTGGCAGCCGGGCTCTGCCAGAGAGAGATAAAGTGTTGCCCCATTACGAAGCAATGCTTTAGCAGAGCGCGAATGTCTGTGTGGCAGCGAATGCAGTTCCAAGGGACAGTGAAAACCAGCTAGAGCTTTCAGTGCTGGCAGCTTTCCTGTGGGCGCAATCTCTGGACGTTTCCAATTTGGCAGCCGGGCTCTGCCAGAGAGAGATACAGAATGTTGCCCCATTACGAAGCAATGCTTTAGCTGAGCGCGAATGTCTGTGTGGCAGCGAATGCAGTTCCAAGGGACAGTGAAAACCAGCTACAGTTTTCAGTACTGGCAGCTTTCCTGTGGGCGCAATCTCTGGACGTTTCCAATTTGGCAGCCGGGCTCTGCCAGAGAGAGATACAGAGTGTTGCCCCATTACGAAGCAATGCTTTAGCAGAGCGCGAATGTCTGTGTGGCAGCGAATGCAGTTCCAAGGGACAGTGAAAACCAGCTAGAGCTTTCAGTGCTGGCAGCTTTCCTGTGGGCGCAATCTCTGGACGTTTCCAATTTGGCAGCCGGGCTCTGCCAGAGAGAGATACAGAGTGTTGCCCCATTACGAAGCAATGCTTTAGCAGAGCGCGAATGTCTGTGTGGCAGCGAATGCAGTTCCAAGGGACAGTGAAAACCAGCTAGAGCTTTCAGTTCTGGCAGCTTTCCTGTGGGCGCAATCTCTGGACGTTTCCAATTTGGCAGCCGGGCTCTGCCAGAGAGAGATACAGAGTGTTGCCCCATTACGAAGCAATGCTTTAGCAGAGCGCGAATGTCTGTGTGGCAGCGAATGCAGTTCCAAGGGACAGTGAAAACCAGCTAGAGCTTTCAGTGCTGGCAGCTTTCCTGTGGGCGCAATCTCTGGACGTTTCCAATTTGGCAGCCGGGCTCTGCCAGAGAGAGATACAGAGTGTTGCCCCATTACGAAGCAATGCTTTAGCAGAGCGCGAATGTCTGTGTGGCAGCGAATGCAGTTCCAAGGGACAGTGAAAACCAGCTAGAGCTTTCAGTGCTGGCAGCTTTCCTGTGGGCGCAATCTCTGGACGTTTCCAATTTGGCAGCCGGGCTCTGCCAGAGAGAGATACAGAGTGTTGCCCCCTTACCAAGCAATGCTTTAGCAGAGCGCGAATGTCTGTGTGGCAGCGAATGCAGTTCCAAGGGACAGTGAAAACCAGCTAGAGCTTTCAGTGCTGGCAGCTTTCCTGTGGGCGCAATCTCTGGACGTTTCCAATTTGGCAGCCGGGCTCTGCCAGAGAGAGATACAGAATGTTGCCCCATTACGAAGCAATGCTTTAGCAGAGCGCGAATGTCTGTGTGGCAGCGAATGCAGCTCCAAGGGACAGTGAAAACCAGCTAGAGCTTTCAGTGCTGGCAGCTTTCCTGTGGGCGCAATCTCTGGACGTTTCCAATTTGGCAGCCGGGCTCTGCCACAGAGAGATACAGAGTGTTGCCCAATTAGGAAGCAAAGTTTTAGCAGAGCATGAATATCTGTGTGTCAGCGAATGCAGCTCCAAGGGACAGTGAAAACCAGCTAGAGCTTTCAGTGCTGGCAGCTTTCCTGTGGGCGCAATCTCTGGACGTTTCCAATTTGGCAGCCGGGCTCTGCCAGAGAGAGATACAGAGTGTTGCCCCATTACGAAGCAATGCTTTAGCAGAGCGCGAATGTCTGTGTGGCAGCGAATGCAGTTCCAAGGGACAGTGAAAACCAGCTAGAGCTTTCAGTGCTGGCAGCTTTCCTGTGGGCGCAATCTCTGGACGTTTCCAATTTGGCAGCCGGGCTCTGCCAGAGAGAGATACAGAGTGTTGCCCCATTACGAAGCAATGCTTTAGCAGAGCGCGAATGTCTGTGTGGCAGCGAATGCAGTTCCAAGGGACAGTGAAAACCAGCTAGAGCTTTCAGTGCTGGCAGCTTTCCTGTGGGCGCAATCTCTGGACGTTTCCAATTTGGCAGCCGGGCTCTGCCAGAGAGAGATACAGAGTGTTGCCCCATTACGAAGCAATGCTTTAGCAGAGCGCGAATGTCTGTGTGGCAGCGAATGCAGTTCCAAGGGACAGTGAAAACCAGGTAGAGCTTTCAGTGCTGGCAGCTTTCCTGTGGGCGCAATCTCTGGACGTTTCCAATTTGGCAGCCGGGCTCTGCCAGAGAGAGATACAGAGTGTTGCCCCATTACCAAGCAATGCTTTAGCAGAGCGCGAATGTCTGTGTGGCAGCGAATGCAGTTCCAAGGGACAGTGAAAACCAGCTAGAGCTTTCAGTGCTGGCAGCTTTCCTGTGGGCGCAATCTCTGGACGTTTCCAATTTGGCAGCCGGGCTCTGCCAGAGAGAGATACAGAGTGTTGCCCCCTTACCAAGCAATGCTTTAGCAGAGCGCGAATGTCTGTGTGGCAGCGAATGCAGCTCCAAGGGACAGTGAAAACCAGCTAGAGCTTTCAGTGCTGGCAGCTTTCCTGTGGGCGCAATCTCTGGACGTTTCCAATTTGGCAGCCGGGCTCTGCCAGAGAGAGATACAGAGTGTTGCCCCATTACGAAGCAATGCTTTAGCAGAGCGCGAATGTCTGTGTGGCAGCGAATGCAGTTCCAAGGGACAGTGAAAACCAGCTAGAGCTTTCAGTGCTGGCAGCTTTCCTGTGGGCGCAATCTCTGGACGTTTCCAATTTGGCAGCCGGGCTCTGCCAGAGAGAGATACAGAGTGTTGCCCCATTAGGAAGTAATGCCTTAGCAGAGCGCGAATGTCTGTGTGGCAGCGAATGCAGTTCCAAGGGACAGTGAAAACCAGCTAGAGCTTTCAGTGCTGGCAGCTTTCCTGTGGGCGCAATCTCTGGACGTTTCCAATTTACCAGCCGAGCTCTGCCAGAGAGAGATACAGAGTGTTGCCCCATTACGAAGCAATGCTTTAGCAGAGCGCGAATGTCTGTGTGGCAGCGAATGCAGTTCCAAGGGACAGTGAAAACCAGCTAGAGCTTTCAGTGCTGGCAGCTTTCCTGTGGGCGCAATCTCTGGACGTTTCCAATTTGGCAGCCGGGCTCTGCCACAGAGAGATACAGAGTGTTGCCCAATTAGGAAGCAAAGTTTTAGCAGAGCGTGAATATCTGTGTGTCAGCGAATGCAGTTCCAAGGGACAGTGAAAACCAGCTAGAGCTTTCAGTGCTGGCAGCTTTCCTGTGGGCGCAATCTCTGGACGTTTCCAATTTGGCAGCCGGGCTCTGCCAGAGAGAGATACAGAATGTTGCCCCATTACGAAGCAATGCTTTAGCAGAGCGCGAATGTCTGTGTGGCAGCGAATGCAGTTCCAAGGGACAGTGAAAACCAGCTAGAGCTTTCAGTGCTGGCAGCTTTCCTGTGGGCGCAATCTCTGGACGTTTCCAATTTGGCAGCCGGGCTCTGCCAGAGAGAGATACAGAGTGTTGCCCCATTACGAAGCAATGCTTTAGCAGAGCGCGAATGTCTGTGTGGCAGCGAATGCAGTTCCAAGGGACAGTGAAAACCAGCTAGAGCTTTCAGTGCTGGCAGCTTTCCTGTGGGCGCAATCTCTGGACGTTTCCAATTTGGCAGCCGGGCTCTGCCAGAGAGAGATACAGAGTGTTGCCCCATTACGAAGCAATGCTTTAGCAGAGCGCGAATGTCTGTGTGGCAGCGAATGCAGTTCCAAGGGACAGTGAAAACCAGCTAGAGCTTTCAGTGCTGGCAGCTTTCCTGTGGGCGCAATCTCTGGACGTTTCCAATTTGGCAGCCGGGCTCTGCCAGAGAGAGATACAGAGTGTTGCCCCCTTACCAAGCAATGCTTTAGCAGAGCGCGAATGTCTGTGTGGCAGCGAATGCAGTTCCAAGGGACAGTGAAAACCAGCTAGAGCTTTCAGTGCTGGCAGCTTTCCTGTGGGCGCAATCTCTGGACGTTTCCAATTTGGCAGCAGGGCTCTGCCAGAGAGAGATACAGAATGTTGCCCCATTACGAAGCAATGCTTTAGCAGAGCGCGAATGTCTGTGTGGCAGCGAATGCAGCTCCAAGGGACAGTGAAAACCAGCTAGAGCTTTCAGTGCTGGCAGCTTTCCTGTGGGCGCAATCTCTGGACGTTTCCAATTTGGCAGCCGGGCTCTGCCAGAGAGATACAGAATGTTGCCCCATTACGAAGCAATGCTTTAGCAGAGCGCGAATGTCTGTGTGGCAGCGAATGCAGTTCCAAGGGACAGTGAAAACCAGCTAGAGCTTTCAGTGCTGGCAGCTTTCCTGTGGGCGCAATCTCTGGACGTTTCCAATTTGGCAGCCGGGCTCTGCCAGAGAGAGATACAGAGTGTTGCCCAATTAGGAAGCAAAGTTTTAGCAGAGCGTGAATATCTGTGTGTCAGCGAATGCAGCTCCAAGGGACAGTGAAAACCAGCTAGAGCTTTCAGTGCTGGCAGCTTTCCTGTGGGCGCAATCTCTGGACGTTTCCAATTTACCAGCCGGGCTCTGCCAGAGAGAGATACAGAGTGTTGCCCCATTACGAAGCAATGCTTTAGCAGAGCGCGAATGTCTGTGTGGCAGCGAATGCAGTTCCAAGGGACAGTGAAAACCAGCTAGAGCTTTCAGTGCTGGCAGCTTTCCTGTGGGCGCAATCTCTGGACGTTTCCAATTTGGCAGCCGGGCTCTGCCAGAGAGAGATACAGAGTGTTGCCCCATTACGAAGCAATGCTTTAGCAGAGCGCGAATGTCTGTGTGGCAGCGAATGCAGTTCCAAGGGACAGTGAAAACCAGCTAGAGCTTTCAGTGCTGGCAGCTTTCCTGTGGGCGCAATCTCTGGACGTTTCCAATTTGGCAGCCGGGCTCTGCCAGAGAGAGATACAGAGTGTTGCCCCCTTACCAAGCAATGCTTTAGCAGAGCGCGAATGTCTGTGTGGCAGCGAATGCAGCTCCAAGGGACAGTGAAAACCAGCTAGAGCTTTCAGTGCTGGCAGCTTTCCTGTGGGCGCAATCTCTGGACGTTTCCAATTTGGCAGCCGGGCTCTGCCAGAGAGAGATACAGAATGTTGCCCCCTTTCCAAGCAATGCTTTAGCTGAGCGCGAATGTCTGTGTGGCAGCGAATGCAGTTCCAAGGGACAGTGAAAACCAGCTAGAGCTTTCAGTGCTGGCAGCTTTCCTGTGGGCGCAATCTCTGGACGTTTCCAATTTGGCAGCCGGGCTCTGCCAGAGAGAGATACAGAGTGTTGCCCCATTACGAAGCAATGCTTTAGCAGAGCGCGAATGTCTGTGTGGCAGCGAATGCAGTTCCAAGGGACAGTGAAAACCAGCTAGAGCTTTCAGTGCTGGCAGCTTTCCTGTGGGCGCAATCTCTGGACGTTTCCAATTTGGCAGCCGGGCTCTGCCAGAGAGAGATACAGAGTGTTGCCCAATTAGGAAGCAATGCTTTAGCAGAGCGCGAATGTCTGTGTGGCAGCGAATGCAGTTCCAAGGGACAGTGAAAACCAGCTAGAGCTTTCAGTGCTGGCAGCTTTCCTGTGGGTGCCATCTCTGGACGTTTCCAATTTGGCAGCCGGGCTCTGCCAGAGAGAGATACAGAGTGTTGCCCCATTACGAAGCAATGCTTTAGCAGAGCGCGAATGTCTGTGTGGCAGCGAATGCAGTTCCAAGGGACAGTGAAAACCAGCTAGAGCTTTCAGTGCTGGCAGCTTTCCTGTGGGCGCAATCTCTGGACGTTTCCAATTTGGCAGCCGGGCTCTGCCAGAGAGAGATACAGAGTGTTGCCCCATTACGAAGCAATGCTTTAGCAGAGCGCGAATGTCTGTGTGGCAGCGAATGCAGTTCCAAGGGACAGTGAAAACCAGCTAGAGCTTTCAGTGCTGGCAGCTTTCCTGTGGGCGCAATCTCTGGACGTTTCCAATTTGGCAGCCGGGCTCTGCCAGAGAGAGATACAGAATGTTGCCCCCATTCCAAGCAATGCTTTAGCTGAGTGCGAATGTCTGTGTGGCAGCGAATGCAGTTCCAAGGGACAGTGAAAACCAGCTAGAGCTTTCAGTGCTGGCAGCTTTCCTGTGGGCGCAATCTCTGGACGTTTCCAATTTGGCAGCCGGGCTCTGCCAGAGAGAGATACGGAGTGTTGCCCCATTACGAAGCAATGCTTTAGCAGAGCGCGAATGTCTGTGTGGCAGCGAATGCAGTTCCAAGGGACAGTGAAAACCAGCTAGAGCTTTCAGTGCTGGCAGCTTTCCTGTGGGCGCAGTCTCTGGACGTTTCCAATTTGGCAGCCGGGCTCTGCCAGAGAGAGATACAGAGTGTTGCCCCATTAGGAAGCAATGCTTTAGCAGAGCGCGAATGTCTGTGTGGCAGCGAATGCAGTTCCAAGGGACAGTGAAAACCAGCTAGAGCTTTCAGTGCTGGCAGCTTTCCTGTGGGCGCAATCTCTGGACGTTTCCAATTTGGCAGCCGGGCTCTGCCAGAGAGAGATACAGAGTGTTGCCCCATTACGAAGCAATGCTTTAGCAGAGCGCGAATGTCTGTGTGGCAGCGAATGCAGTTCCAAGGGACAGTGAAAACCAGCTAGAGCTTTCAGTGCTGGCAGCTTTCCTGTGGGCGCAATCTCTGGACGTTTCCAATTTGGCAGCCGGGCTCTGCCAGAGAGAGATACAGAGTGTTGCCCCATTACGAAGCAATGCTTTAGCAGAGCGCGAATGTCTGTGTGGCAGCGAATGCAGTTCCAAGGGACAGTGAAAACCAGCTAGAGCTTTCAGTGCTGGCAGCTTTCCTGTGGGCGCAGTCTCTGGACGTTTCCAATTTGGCAGCCGGGCTCTGCCAGAGAGAGATACAGAATGTTGCCCCCTTTCCAAGCAATGCTTTAGCTGAGTGCGAATGTCTGTGTGGCAGCGAATGCAGTTCCAAGGGACAGTGAAAACCAGCTAGAGCTTTCAGTGCTGGCAGCTTTCCTGTGGGCGCAATCTCTGGACGTTTCCAATTTGGCAGCCGGGCTCTGCCACAGAGAGATACAGAGTGTTGCCCCATTACGAAGCAATGCTTTAGCAGAGCGCGAATGTCTGTGTGGCAGCGAATGCAGTTCCAAGGAACAGTGAAAACCAGCTAGAGCTTTCAGTGCTGGCAGCTTTCCTATGGGCGCAATCTCTGGACGTTTCCAATTTGGCAGCCGGGCTCTGCCAGAGAGAGATACAGAGTGTTGCCCCATTACAAAGCAATGCTTTAGCAGAGCGCGAATGTCTGTGTGGCAGCGAATGCAGTTCCAAGGGACAGTGAAAACCAGCTAGAGCTTTCAGTGCTGGCAGCTTTCCTGTGGGTGCCATCTCTGGACGTTTCCAATTTGGCAGCCGGGCTCTGCCAGAGAGAGATACAGAGTGTTGCCCCATTACGAAGCAATGCTTTAGCAGAGCGCGAATGTCTGTGTGGCAGCGAATGCAGTTCCAAGGGACAGTGAAAACCAGCTAGAGCTTTCAGTGCTGGCAGCTTTCCTGTGGGTGCAATCTCTGGACGTTTCCAATTTGGCAGCCGGGCTCTGCCAGAGAGAGATACAGAGTGTTGCCCCATTACCAAGCAATGCTTTAGCAGAGCGCGAATGTCTGTGTGGCAGCGAATGCAGTTCCAAGGGACAGTGAAAACCAGCTAGAGCTTTCAGTGCTGGCAGCTTTCCTGTGGGCGCAGTCTCTGGACGTTTGCAATTTGGCAGCCGGGCTCTGCCAGAGAGAGATACAGAATGTTGCCCCCTTTCCAAGCAATGCTTTAGCTGAGTGCGAATGTCTGTGTGGCAGCGAATGCAGTTCCAAGGGACAGTGAAAACCAGCTAGAGCTTTCAGTGCTGGCAGCTTTCCTGTGGGCGCAATCTCTGGACGTTTCCAATTTGGCAGCCAGGCTCTGCCACAGAGAGATACAGAGTGTTGCCCAATTAGGAAGCAAATTTTTAGCAGAGCGTGAATATCTGTGTGGCAGCGAATGCAGTTCCAAGGGACAGTGAAAACCAGCTAGAGCTTTCAGTGCTGGCAGCTTTCCTGTGGGCGCAATCTCTGGACGTTTCCAATTTGGCAGCCGGGCTCTGCCAGAGAGAGATACAGAGTGTTGCCCCATTAGGAAGCAATGCTTTAGCAGAGCGCGAATGTCTGTGTGGCAGCGAATGCAGTTCCAAGGGACAGTGAAAACCAGCTAGAGCTTTCAGTGCTGGCAGCTTTCCTGTGGGCGCAATCTCTGGACGTTTCCAATTTGGCAGCCGGGCTCTGCCAGAGAGAGATACAGAGTGTTGCCCCATTAGGAAGCAATGCTTTAGCAGAGCGCGAATGTCTGTGTGGCAGCGAATGCAGTTCCAAGGGACAGTGAAAACCAGCTAGAGCTTTCAGTGCTGGCAGCTTTCCTGTGGGCGCAATCTCTGGACGTTTCCAATTTGGCAGCCGGGCTCTGCCAGAGAGAGATACAGAGTGTTGCCCCATTAGGAAGCAATGCCTTAGCAGAGCGCGAATGTCTGTGTGGCAGCGAATGCAGTTCCAAGGGACAGTGAAAACCAGCTAGAGCTTTCAGTGCTGGCAGCTTTCCTGTGGGCGCAATCTCTGGACGTTTCCAATTTGGCAGCCGGGCTCTGCCAGAGAGAGATACAGAGTGTTGCCCCATTAGGAAGCAATGCCTTAGCAGAGCGCGAATGTCTGTGTGGCAGCGAATGCAGTTCCAAGGGACAGTGAAAACCAGCTAGAGCTTTCAGTGCTGGCAGCTTTCCTGTGGGCGCAATCTCTGGACGTTTCCAATTTGGCAGCCGGGCTCTGCCAGAGAGAGATACAGAGTGTTGCCCCCTTACCAAGCAATGCTTTAGCTGAGCGCGAATGTCTGTGTGGCAGCGAATGCAGTTCCAAGGGACAGTGAAAACCAGCTAGAGCTTTCAGTGCTGGCAGCTTTCCTGTGGGCGCAATCTCTGGACGTTTCCAATTTGGCAGCCGGGCTCTGCCAGACAGAGATACAGAATGTTGCCCCATTACGAAGCAATGCTTTAGCAGAGCGCGAATGTCTGTGTGGCAGCGAATGCAGTTCCAAGGGACAGTGAAAACCAGCTAGAGCTTTCAGTGCTGGCAGCTTTCCTGTGGGCGCAATCTCTGGACGTTTCCAATTTGGCAGCCGGGCTCTGCCAGAGAGAGATACAGAGTGTTGCCCCATTACGAAGCAATGCTTTAGCTGAGCGCGAATGTCTGTGTGGCAGCGAATGCAGTTCCAAGGGACAGTGAAAACCAGCTAGAGCTTTCAGTGCTGGCAGCTTTCCTGTGGGCGCAATCTCTGGACGTTTCCAATTTGGCAGCCGGGCTCTGCCAGAGAGAGATACAGAGTGTTGCCCCATTACGAAGCAATGCTTTAGCAGAGCGCGAATGTCTGTGTGGCAGCGAATGCAGTTCCAAGGGACAGTGAAAACCAGCTAGAGCTTTCAGTGCTGGCAGCTTTCCTGTGGGCGCAATCTCTGGACGTTTCCAATTTGGCAGCCGGGCTCTGCCAGAGAGAGATACAGAGTGTTGCCCCCTTACCAAGCAATGCTTTAGCAGAGCGCGAATGTCTGTGTGGCAGCGAATGCAGCTCCAAGGGACAGTGAAAACCAGCTAGAGCTTTCAGTGCTGGCAGCTTTCCTGTGGGCGCAATCTCTGGACGTTTCCAATTTGGCAGCCGGGCTCTGCCAGAGAGAGATACAGAATGTTGCCCCCTTTCCAAGCAATGCTTTAGCTGAGCGCGAATGTCTGTGTGGCAGCGAATGCAGTTCCAAGGGACAGTGAAAACCAGCTAGAGCTTTCAGTGCTGGCAGCTTTCCTGTGGGCGCAATCTCTGGACGTTTCCAATTTGGCAGCCGGGCTCTGCCAGAGAGAGATACAGAGTGTTGCCCCATTACGAAGCAATGCTTTAGCAGAGCGCGAATGTCTGTGTGGCAGCGAATGCAGTTCCAAGGGACAGTGAAAACCAGCTAGAGCTTTCAGTGCTGGCAGCTTTCCTGTGGGCGCAATCTCTGGACGTTTCCAATTTGGCAGCCGGGCTCTGCCAGAGAGAGATACAGAGTGTTGCCCCATTACGAAGCAATGCTTTAGCAGAGCGCGAATGTCTGTGTGGCAGCGAATGCAGCTCCAAGGGACAGTGAAAACCAGCTAGAGCTTTCAGTGCTGGCAGCTTTCCTGTGGGCGCAATCTCTGGACGTTTCCAATTTGGCAGCCGGGCTCTGCCAGAGAGAGATACAGAGTGTTGCCCCATTACGAAGCAATGCTTTAGCAGAGCGCGAATGTCTGTGTGGCAGCGAATGCAGTTCCAAGGGACAGTGAAAACCAGCTAGAGCTTTCAGTGCTGGCAGCTTTCCTGTGGGCGCAATCTCTGGACGTTTCCAATTTGGCAGCCGGGCTCTGCCAGAGAGAGATACAGAGTGTTGCCCCATTAGGAAGCAATGCCTTAGCAGAGCGCGAATGTCTGTGTGGCAGCGAATGCAGTTCCAAGGGACAGTGAAAACCAGCTAGAGCTTTCAGTGCTGGCAGCTTTCCTGTGGGCGCAATCTCTGGACGTTTCCAATTTGGCAGCCGGGCTCTGCCAGAGAGAGATACAGAGTGTTGCCCCATTAGGAAGCAATGCTTTAGCAGAGCGCGAATGTCTGTGTGGCAGCGAATGCAGTTCCAAGGGACAGTGAAAACCAGCTAGAGCTTTCAGTGCTGGCAGCTTTCCTGTGGGCGCAATCTCTGGACGTTTCCAATTTGGCAGCCGGGCTCTGCCAGAGAGAGATACAGAGTGTTGCCCCATTAGGAAGCAATGCTTTAGCAGAGCGCGAATGTCTGTGTGGCAGCGAATGCAGTTCCAAGGGACAGTGAAAACCAGCTAGAGCTTTCAGTGCTGGCAGCTTTCCTGTGGGCGCAATCTCTGGACGTTTCCAATTTGGCAGCCGGGCTCTGCCAGAGAGAGATACAGAGTGTTGCCCCATTACGAAGCAATGCCTTAGCAGAGCGCGAATGTCTGTGTGGCAGCGAATGCAGTTCCAAGGGACAGTGAAAACCAGCTAGAGCTTTCAGTGCTGGCAGCTTTCCTGTGGGCGCAATCTCTGGACGTTTCCAATTTGGCAGCCGGGCTCTGCCAGAGAGAGATACAGAGTGTTGCCCCATTAGGAAGCAATGCCTTAGCAGAGCGCGAATGTCTGTGTGGCAGCGAATGCAGTTCCAAGGGACAGTGAAAACCAGCTAGAGCTTTCAGTGCTGGCAGCTTTCCTGTGGGCGCAATCTCTGGACGTTTCCAATTTGGCAGCCGGGCTCTGCCAGAGAGAGATACAGAGTGTTGCCCCCTTACCAAGCAATGCTTTAGCTGAGCGCGAATGTCTGTGTGGCAGCGAATGCAGTTCCAAGGGACAGTGAAAACCAGCTAGAGCTTTCAGTGCTGGCAGCTTTCCTGTGGGCGCAATCTCTGGACGTTTCCAATTTGGCAGCCGGGCTCTGCCAGAGAGAGATACAGAATGTTGCCCCATTACGAAGCAATGCTTTAGCAGAGCGCGAATGTCTGTGTGGCAGCGAATGCAGTTCCAAGGGACAGTGAAAACCAGCTAGAGCTTTCAGTGCTGGCAGCTTTCCTGTGGGCGCAATCTCTGGACGTTTCCAATTTGGCAGCCGGGCTCTGCCAGAGAGAGATACAGAGTGTTGCCCCATTACGAAGCAATGCTTTAGCTGAGCGCGAATGTCTGTGTGGCAGCGAATGCAGTTCCAAGGGACAGTGAAAACCAGCTAGAGCTTTCAGTGCTGGCAGCTTTCCTGTGGGCGCAATCTCTGGACGTTTCCAATTTGGCAGCCGGGCTCTGCCAGAGAGAGATACAGAGTGTTGCCCCATTAGGAAGCAATGCTTTAGCAGAGCGCGAATGTCTGTGTGGCAGCGAATGCAGTTCCAAGGGACAGTGAAAACCAGCTAGAGCTTTCAGTGCTGGCAGCTTTCCTGTGGGCGCAATCTCTGGACGTTTCCAATTTGGCAGCCGGGCTCTGCCAGAGAGAGATACAGAGTGTTGCCCCATTACGAAGCAATGCCTTAGCAGAGCGCGAATGTCTGTGTGGCAGCGAATGCAGTTCCAAGGGACAGTGAAAACCAGCTAGAGCTTTCAGTGCTGGCAGCTTTCCTGTGGGCGCAATCTCTGGACGTTTCCAATTTGGCAGCCGGGCTCTGCCAGAGAGAGATACAGAGTGTTGCCCCATTACGAAGCAATGCTTTAGCAGAGCGCGAATGTCTGTGTGGCAGCGAATGCAGTTCCAAGGGACAGTGAAAACCAGCTAGAGCTTTCAGTGCTGGCAGCTTTCCTGTGGGCGCAATCTCTGGACGTTTCCAATTTGGCAGCCGGGCTCTGCCAGAGAGAGATACAGAGTGTTGCCCCATTACGAAGCAATGCTTTAGCAGAGCGCGAATGTCTGTGTGGCAGCGAATGCAGTTCCAAGGGACAGTGAAAACCAGCTAGAGCTTTCAGTGCTGGCAGCTTTCCTGTGGGCGCAATCTCTGGACGTTTCCAATTTGGCAGCCGGGCTCTGCCAGAGAGAGATACAGAGTGTTGCCCCATTACGAAGCAATGCTTTAGCAGAGCGCGAATGTCTGTGTGGCAGCGAATGCAGCTCCAAGGGACAGTGAAAACCAGCTAGAGCTTTCAGTGCTGGCAGCTTTCCTGTGGGCGCAATCTCTGGACGTTTCCAATTTGGCAGCCGGGCTCTGCCAGAGAGAGATACAGAGTGTTGCCCCATTACGAAGCAATGCTTTAGCAGAGCGCGAATGTCTGTGTGGCAGCGAATGCAGTTCCAAGGGACAGTGAAAACCAGCTAGAGCTTTCAGTGCTGGCAGCTTTCCTGTGGGCGCAATCTCTGGACGTTTCCAATTTGGCAGCCGGGCTCTGCCAGAGAGAGATACAGAGTGTTGCCCCATTACGAAGCAATGCCTTAGCAGAGCGCGAATGTCTGTGTGGCAGCGAATGCAGTTCCAAGGGACAGTGAAAACCAGCTAGAGCTTTCAGTGCTGGCAGCTTTCCTGTGGGCGCAATCTCTGGACGTTTCCAATTTGGCAGCCGGGCTCTGCCAGAGAGAGATACAGAGTGTTGCCCCATTAGGAAGCAATGCTTTAGCAGAGCGCGAATGTCTGTGTGGCAGCGAATGCAGTTCCAAGGGACAGTGAAAACCAGCTAGAGCTTTCAGTGCTGGCAGCTTTCCTGTGGGCGCAATCTCTGGACGTTTCCAATTTGGCAGCCGGGCTCTGCCAGAGAGAGATACAGAATGTTGCCCCATTACGAAGCAATGCTTTAGCAGAGCGCGAATGTCTGTGTGGCAGCGAATGCAGTTCCAAGGGACAGTGAAAACCAGCTAGAGCTTTCAGTGCTGGCAGCTTTCCTGTGGGCGCAATCTCTGGACGTTTCCAATTTGGCAGCCGGGCTCTGCCAGAGAGAGATACAGAAAGTTGCCCCATTACGAAGCAATGCTTTAGCAGAGCGCGAATGTCTGTGTGGCAGCGAATGCAGTTCCAAGGGACAGTGAAAACCAGCTAGAGCTTTCAGTGCTGGCAGCTTTCCTGTGGGCGCAATCTCTGGACGTTTCCAATTTGGCAGCCGGGCTCTGCCAGAGAGAGATACAGAGTGTTGCCCCATTACGAAGCAATGCTTTAGCAGAGCGCGAATGTCTGTGTGGCAGCGAATGCAGTTCCAAGGGACAGTGAAAACCAGCTACAGCTTTCAGTGCTGGCAGCTTTCCTGTGGGCGCAATCTCTGGACGTTTCCAATTTGGCAGCCGGGCTCTGCCAGAGAGAGATACAGAGTGTTGCCCCATTACGAAGCAATGCCTTAGCAGAGCGCGAATGTCTGTGTGGCAGCGAATGCAGTTCCAAGGGACAGTGAAAACCAGCTAGAGCTTTCAGTGCTGGCAGCTTTCCTGTGGGCGCAATCTCTGGACGTTTCCAATTTGGCAGCCGGGCTCTGCCAGAGAGAGATACAGAGTGTTGCCCCCTTACCAAGCAATGCTTTAGCTGAGCGCGAATGTCTGTGTGGCAGCGAATGCAGTTCCAAGGGACAGTGAAAACCAGCTAGAGCTTTCAGTGCTGGCAGCTTTCCTGTGGGCGCAATCTCTGGACGTTTCCAATTTGGCAGCCGGGCTCTGCCAGAGAGAGATACAGAATGTTGCCCCATTACCAAGCAATGCTTTAGCAGAGCGCGAATGTCTGTGTGGCAGCGAATGCAGTTCCAAGGGACAGTGAAAACCAGCTACAGTTTTCAGTGCTGGCAGCTTTCCTGTGGGCGCAATGTCTGGACGTTTCCAATTTGGCAGCCGGGCTCTGCCAGAGAGAGATACAGAGTGTTGCCCCATTACCAAGCAATGCTTTAGCAGAGCGCGAATGTCTGTGTGGCAGCGAATGCAGTTCCAAGGGACAGTGAAAACCAGCTAGAGCTTTCAGTGCTGGCAGCTTTCCTGTGGGCGCAATCTCTGGACGTTTCCAATTTGGCAGCCGGGCTCTGCCAGAGAGAGATACAGAGTGTTGCCCCATTACGAAGCAATGCTTTAGCAGAGCGCGAATGTCTGTGTGGCAGCGAATGCAGTTCCAAGGGACAGTGAAAACCAGCTAGAGCTTTCAGTGCTGGCAGCTTTCCTGTGGGCGCAATCTCTGGACGTTTCCAATTTGGCAGCCGGGCTCTGCCAGAGAGAGATACAGAATGTTGCCCCGTTACGAAGCAATGCTTTAGCAGAGCGCGAATGTCTGTGTGGCAGCGAATGCAGTTCCAAGGGACAGTGAAAACCAGCTAGAGCTTTCAGTGCTGGCAGCTTTCCTGTGGGCGCAATCTCTGGACGTTTCCAATTTGGCAGCCGGGCTCTGCCAGAGAGAGATACAGAGTGTTGCCCCATTACGAAGCAATGCTTTAGCAGAGCGTGAATGTCTGTGTGGCAGCGAATGCAGTTCCAAGGGACAGTGAAAACCAGCTAGAGCTTTCAGTGCTGGCAGCTTTCCTGTGGGCGCAATGTCTGGATGTTTCCAATTTGGCAGCCGGGCTCTGCCAGAGAGAGATACAGAGTGTTGCCCCATTAGGAAGCAATGCTTTAGCAGAGCGCGAATGTCTGTGTGGCAGCGAATGCAGCTCCAAGGGACAGTGAAAACCAGCTAGAGCTTTCAGTGCTGGCAGCTTTCCTGTGGGCGCAATCTCTGGACGTTTCCAATTTGGCAGCCGGGCTCTGCCAGAGAGAGATACAGAGTGTTGCCCCATTAGGAAGCAATGCTTTAGCAGAGCGCGAATGTCTGTGTGGCAGCGAATGCAGTTCCAAGGGACAGTGAAAACCAGCTAGAGCTTTCAGTGCTGGCAGCTTTCCTGTGGGCGCAATCTCTGGACGTTTCCAATTTGGCAGCCGGGCTCTGCCAGAGAGAGATACAGAGTGTTGCCCCATTACGAAGCAATGCTTTAGCAGAGCGCGAATGTCTGTGTGGCAGCGAATGCAGTTCCAAGGGACAGTGAAAACCAGCTAGAGCTTTCAGTGCTGGCAGCTTTCCTGTGGGCGCAATCTCTGGACGTTTCCAATTTGGCAGCCGGGCTCTGCCAGAGAGAGATACAGAGTGTTGCCCCATTAGGAAGCAATGCTTTAGCAGAGCGCGAATGTCTGTGTGGCAGCGAATGCAGTTCCAAGGGACAGTGAAAACCAGCTAGAGCTTTCAGTGCTGGCAGCTTTCCTGTGGGCGCAATCTCTGGACGTTTCCAATTTGGCAGCCGGGCTCTGCCAGAGAGAGATACAGAGTGTTGCCCCATTACGAAGCAATGCTTTAGCAGAGCGCGAATGTCTGTGTGGCAGCGAATGCAGCTCCAAGGGACAGTGAAAACCAGCTAGAGCTTTCAGTGCTGGCAGCTTTCCTGTGGGCGCAATCTCTGGACGTTTCCAATTTGGCAGCCGGGCTCTGCCAGAGAGAGATACAGAGTGTTGCCCCATTACGAAGCAATGCTTTAGCAGAGCGCGAATGTCTGTGTGGCAGCGAATGCAGTTCCAAGGGACAGTGAAAACCAGCTAGAGCTTTCAGTGCTGGCAGCTTTCCTGTGGGCGCAATCTCTGGACGTTTCCAATTTGGCAGCCGGGCTCTGCCAGAGAGAGATACAGAGTGTTGCCCCATTACGAAGCAATGCCTTAGCAGAGCGCGAATGTCTGTGTGGCAGCGAATGCAGTTCCAAGGGACAGTGAAAACCAGCTAGAGCTTTCAGTGCTGGCAGCTTTCCTGTGGGCGCAATCTCTGGACGTTTCCAATTTGGCAGCCGGGCTCTGCCAGAGAGAGATACAGAGTGTTGCCCCATTAGGAAGCAATGCTTTAGCAGAGCGCGAATGTCTGTGTGGCAGCGAATGCAGTTCCAAGGGACAGTGAAAACCAGCTAGAGCTTTCAGTGCTGGCAGCTTTCCTGTGGGCGCAATCTCTGGACGTTTCCAATTTGGCAGCCGGGCTCTGCCAGAGAGAGATACAGAATGTTGCCCCATTACGAAGCAATGCTTTAGCAGAGCGCGAATGTCTGTGTGGCAGCGAATGCAGTTCCAAGGGACAGTGAAAACCAGCTAGAGCTTTCAGTGCTGGCAGCTTTCCTGTGGGCGCAATCTCTGGACGTTTCCAATTTGGCAGCCGGGCTCTGCCAGAGAGAGATACAGAATGTTGCCCCATTACGAAGCAATGCTTTAGCAGAGCGCGAATGTCTGTGTGGCAGCGAATGCAGTTCCAAGGGACAGTGAAAACCAGCTAGAGCTTTCAGTGCTGGCAGCTTTCCTGTGGGCGCAATCTCTGGACGTTTCCAATTTGGCAGCCGGGCTCTGCCAGAGAGAGATACAGAGTGTTGCCCCATTACGAAGCAATGCTTTAGCAGAGCGCGAATGTCTGTGTGGCAGCGAATGCAGTTCCAAGGGACAGTGAAAACCAGCTACAGCTTTCAGTGCTGGCAGCTTTCCTGTGGGCGCAATCTCTGGACGTTTCCAATTTGGCAGCCGGGCTCTGCCAGAGAGAGATACAGAGTGTTGCCCCATTACGAAGCAATGCCTTAGCAGAGCGCGAATGTCTGTGTGGCAGCGAATGCAGTTCCAAGGGACAGTGAAAACCAGCTAGAGCTTTCAGTGCTGGCAGCTTTCCTGTGGGCGCAATCTCTGGACGTTTCCAATTTGGCAGCCGGGCTCTGCCAGAGAGAGATACAGAGTGTTGCCCCCTTACCAAGCAATGCTTTAGCTGAGCGCGAATGTCTGTGTGGCAGCGAATGCAGTTCCAAGGGACAGTGAAAACCAGCTAGAGCTTTCAGTGCTGGCAGCTTTCCTGTGGGCGCAATCTCTGGACGTTTCCAATTTGGCAGCCGGGCTCTGCCAGAGAGAGATACAGAATGTTGCCCCATTACCAAGCAATGCTTTAGCAGAGCGCGAATGTCTGTGTGGCAGCGAATGCAGTTCCAAGGGACAGTGAAAACCAGCTACAGTTTTCAGTGCTGGCAGCTTTCCTGTGGGCGCAATGTCTGGACGTTTCCAATTTGGCAGCCGGGCTCTGCCAGAGAGAGATACAGAGTGTTGCCCCATTACCAAGCAATGCTTTAGCAGAGCGCGAATGTCTGTGTGGCAGCGAATGCAGTTCCAAGGGACAGTGAAAACCAGCTAGAGCTTTCAGTGCTGGCAGCTTTCCTGTGGGCGCAATCTCTGGACGTTTCCAATTTGGCAGCCGGGCTCTGCCAGAGAGAGATACAGAGTGTTGCCCCATTACGAAGCAATGCTTTAGCAGAGCGCGAATGTCTGTGTGGCAGCGAATGCAGTTCCAAGGGACAGTGAAAACCAGCTAGAGCTTTCAGTGCTGGCAGCTTTCCTGTGGGCGCAATCTCTGGACGTTTCCAATTTGGCAGCCGGGCTCTGCCAGAGAGAGATACAGAGTGTTGCCCCATTAGGAAGCAATGCTTTAGCAGAGCGCGAATGTCTGTGTGGCAGCGAATGCAGTTCCAAGGGACAGTGAAAACCAGCTAGAGCTTTCAGTGCTGGCAGCTTTCCTGTGGGCGCAATCTCTGGACGTTTCCAATTTGGCAGCCGGGCTCTGCCAGAGAGAGATACAGAATGTTGCCCCATTACGAAGCAATGCTTTAGCAGAGCGCGAATGTCTGTGTGGCAGCGAATGCAGTTCCAAGGGACAGTGAAAACCAGCTAGAGCTTTCAGTGCTGGCAGCTTTCCTGTGGGCGCAATCTCTGGACGTTTCCAATTTGGCAGCCGGGCTCTGCCAGAGAGAGATACAGAATGTTGCCCCATTACGAAGCAATGCTTTAGCAGAGCGCGAATGTCTGTGTGGCAGCGAATGCAGTTCCAAGGGACAGTGAAAACCAGCTAGAGCTTTCAGTGCTGGCAGCTTTCCTGTGGGCGCAATCTCTGGACGTTTCCAATTTGGCAGCCGGGCTCTGCCAGAGAGAGATACAGAGTGTTGCCCCATTACGAAGCAATGCTTTAGCAGAGCGCGAATGTCTGTGTGGCAGCGAATGCAGTTCCAAGGGACAGTGAAAACCAGCTACAGCTTTCAGTGCTGGCAGCTTTCCTGTGGGCGCAATCTCTGGACGTTTCCAATTTGGCAGCCGGGCTCTGCCAGAGAGAGATACAGAGTGTTGCCCCATTACGAAGCAATGCCTTAGCAGAGCGCGAATGTCTGTGTGGCAGCGAATGCAGTTCCAAGGGACAGTGAAAACCAGCTAGAGCTTTCAGTGCTGGCAGCTTTCCTGTGGGCGCAATCTCTGGACGTTTCCAATTTGGCAGCCGGGCTCTGCCAGAGAGAGATACAGAGTGTTGCCCCCTTACCAAGCAATGCTTTAGCTGAGCGCGAATGTCTGTGTGGCAGCGAATGCAGTTCCAAGGGACAGTGAAAACCAGCTAGAGCTTTCAGTGCTGGCAGCTTTCCTGTGGGCGCAATCTCTGGACGTTTCCAATTTGGCAGCCGGGCTCTGCCAGAGAGAGATACAGAATGTTGCCCCATTACCAAGCAATGCTTTAGCAGAGCGCGAATGTCTGTGTGGCAGCGAATGCAGTTCCAAGGGACAGTGAAAACCAGCTACAGTTTTCAGTGCTGGCAGCTTTCCTGTGGGCGCAATGTCTGGACGTTTCCAATTTGGCAGCCGGGCTCTGCCAGAGAGAGATACAGAGTGTTGCCCCATTACCAAGCAATGCTTTAGCAGAGCGCGAATGTCTGTGTGGCAGCGAATGCAGTTCCAAGGGACAGTGAAAACCAGCTAGAGCTTTCAGTGCTGGCAGCTTTCCTGTGGGCGCAATCTCTGGACGTTTCCAATTTGGCAGCCGGGCTCTGCCAGAGAGAGATACAGAGTGTTGCCCCATTACGAAGCAATGCTTTAGCAGAGCGCGAATGTCTGTGTGGCAGCGAATGCAGTTCCAAGGGACAGTGAAAACCAGCTAGAGCTTTCAGTGCTGGCAGCTTTCCTGTGGGCGCAATCTCTGGACGTTTCCAATTTGGCAGCCGGGCTCTGCCAGAGAGAGATACAGAATGTTGCCCCGTTACGAAGCAATGCTTTAGCAGAGCGCGAATGTCTGTGTGGCAGCGAATGCAGTTCCAAGGGACAGTGAAAACCAGCTAGAGCTTTCAGTGCTGGCAGCTTTCCTGTGGGCGCAATCTCTGGACGTTTCCAATTTGGCAGCCGGGCTCTGCCAGAGAGAGATACAGAGTGTTGCCCCATTACGAAGCAATGCTTTAGCAGAGCGTGAATGTCTGTGTGGCAGCGAATGCAGTTCCAAGGGACAGTGAAAACCAGCTAGAGCTTTCAGTGCTGGCAGCTTTCCTGTGGGCGCAATGTCTGGATGTTTCCAATTTGGCAGCCGGGCTCTGCCAGAGAGAGATACAGAGTGTTGCCCCATTAGGAAGCAATGCTTTAGCAGAGCGCGAATGTCTGTGTGGCAGCGAATGCAGCTCCAAGGGACAGTGAAAACCAGCTAGAGCTTTCAGTGCTGGCAGCTTTCCTGTGGGCGCAATCTCTGGACGTTTCCAATTTGGCAGCCGGGCTCTGCCAGAGAGAGATACAGAGTGTTGCCCCATTACGAAGCAATGCTTTAGCAGAGCGCGAATGTCTGTGTGGCAGCGAATGCAGTTCCAAGGGACAGTGAAAACCAGCTAGAGCTTTCAGTGCTGGCAGCTTTCCTGTGGGCGCAATCTCTGGACGTTTCCAATTTGGCAGCCGGGCTCTGCCAGAGAGAGATACAGAGTGTTGCCCCATTACGAAGCAATGCTTTAGCAGAGCGCGAATGTCTGTGTGGCAGCGAATGCAGTTCCAAGGGACAGTGAAAACCAGCTAGAGCTTTCAGTGCTGGCAGCTTTCCTGTGGGCGCAATCTCTGGACGTTTCCAATTTGGCAGCCGGGCTCTGCCAGAGAGAGATACAGAGTGTTGCCCCATTAGGAAGCAATGCTTTAGCAGAGCGCGAATGTCTGTGTGGCAGCGAATGCAGTTCCAAGGGACAGTGAAAACCAGCTAGAGCTTTCAGTGCTGGCAGCTTTCCTGTGGGCGCAATCTCTGGACGTTTCCAATTTGGCAGCCGGGCTCTGCCAGAGAGAGATACAGAATGTTGCCCCATTACGAAGCAATGCTTTAGCAGAGCGCGAATGTCTGTGTGGCAGCGAATGCAGTTCCAAGGGACAGTGAAAACCAGCTAGAGCTTTCAGTGCTGGCAGCTTTCCTGTGGGCGCAATGTCTGGACGTTTCCAATTTGGCAGCCGGGCTCTGCCAGAGAGAGATACAGAGTGTTGCCCCATTACGAAGCAATGCTTTAGCAGAGCGCGAATGTCTGTGTGGCAGCGAATGCAGTTCCAAGGGACAGTGAAAACCAGCTAGAGCTTTCAGTGCTGGCAGCTTTCCTGTGGGCGCAATCTCTGGACGTTTCCAATTTGGCAGCCGCGCTCTGCCAGAGAGAGATACAGAATGTTGCCCCATTACGAAGCAATGCTTTAGCAGAGCGCGAATGTCTGTGTGGCAGCGAATGCAGTTCCAAGGGACAGTGAAAACCAGCTACAGTTTTCAGTGCTGGCAGCTTTCCTGTGGGCGCAATGTCTGGACGTTTCCAATTTGGCAGCCGGGCTCTGCCAGAGAGAGATACAGAGTGTTGCCCCATTAGGAAGCAATGCTTTAGCAGAGCGCGAATGTCTGTGTGGCAGCGAATGCAGTTCCAAGGGACAGTGAAAACCAGCTAGAGCTTTCAGTGCTGGCAGCTTTCCTGTGGGCGCAATCTCTGGACGTTTCCAATTTGGCAGCCGGGCTCTGCCAGAGAGAGATACAGAGTGTTGCCCCATTACGAAGCAATGCTTTAGCAGAGCGCGAATGTCTGTGTGGCAGCGAATGCAGTTCCAAGGGACAGTGAAAACCAGCTAGAGCTTTCAGTGCTGGCAGCTGTCCTGTGGGCTCAATGTCTGGACGTTTCCAATTTGGCAGCCGGGCTCTGCCAGAGAGAGATACAGAGTGTTGCCCCCTTACCAAGCAATGCTATAGCTGAGCACGAATGTCTGTGTGGCAGCGAATGCAGTTCCAAGGGACAGTGAAAACCAGCTAGAGCTTTCAGTGCTGGCAGCTTTCCTGTGGGCGCAATCTCTGGACGTTTCCAATTTGGCAGCCGGGCTCTGCCAGAGAGAGATACAGAATGTTGCCCCGTTACGAAGCAATGCTTTAGCAGAGCGCGAATGTCTGTGTGGCAGCGAATGCAGTTCCAAGGGACAGTGAAAACCAGCTAGAGCTTTCAGTGCTGGCAGCTTTCCTGTGGGCGCAATCTCTGGACGTTTCCAATTTGGCAGCCGGGCTCTGCCAGAGAGAGATACAGAGTGTTGCCCCATTAGGAAGCAATGCTTTAGCAGAGCGTGAATGTCTGTGTGGCAGCGAATGCAGTTCCAAGGGACAGTGAAAACCAGCTAGAGCTTTCAGTGCTGGCAGCTTTCCTGTGGGCGCAATGTCTGGATGTTTCCAATTTGGCAGCCGGGCTCTGCCAGAGAGAGATACAGAGTGTTGCCCCATTAGGAAGCAATGCTTTAGCAGAGCGCGAATGTCTGTGTGGCAGCGAATGCAGCTCCAAGGGACAGTGAAAACCAGCTAGAGCTTTCAGTGCTGGCAGCTTTCCTGTGGGCGCAATCTCTGGACGTTTCCAATTTGGCAGCCGGGCTCTGCCAGAGAGAGATACAGAGTGTTGCCCCATTACGAAGCAATGCTTTAGCAGAGCGCGAATGTCTGTGTGGCAGCGAATGCAGTTCCAAGGGACAGTGAAAACCAGCTAGAGCTTTCAGTGCTGGCAGCTTTCCTGTGGGCGCAATCTCTGGACGTTTCCAATTTGGCAGCCGGGCTCTGCCAGAGAGAGATACAGAGTGTTGCCCCATTACGAAGCAATGCTTTAGCAGAGCGCGAATGTCTGTGTGGCAGCGAATGCAGTTCCAAGGGACAGTGAAAACCAGCTAGAGCTTTCAGTGCTGGCAGCTTTCCTGTGGGCGCAATCTCTGGACGTTTCCAATTTGGCAGCCGGGCTCTGCCAGAGAGAGATACAGAGTGTTGCCCCATTAGGAAGCAATGCTTTAGCAGAGCGCGAATGTCTGTGTGGCAGCGAATGCAGTTCCAAGGGACAGTGAAAACCAGCTAGAGCTTTCAGTGCTGGCAGCTTTCCTGTGGGCGCAATGTCTGGACGTTTCCAATTTGGCAGCCGGGCTCTGCCAGAGAGAGATACAGAGTGTTGCCCCATTAGGAAGCAATGCTTTAGCAGAGCGCGAATGTCTGTGTGGCAGCGAATGCAGTTCCAAGGGACAGTGAAAACCAGCTAGAGCTTTCAGTGCTGGCAGCTTTCCTGTGGGCGCAATCTCTGGACGTTTCCAATTTGGCAGCCGGGCTCTGCCAGAGAGAGATACAGAGTGTTGCCCCATTAGGAAGCAATGCTTTAGCAGAGCGCGAATGTCTGTGTGGCAGCGAATGCAGTTCCAAGGGACAGTGAAAACCAGCTAGAGCTTTAAGTGCTGGCAGCTTTCCTGTGGGCGCAATCTCTGGACGTTTCCAATTTGGCAGCCGGGCTCTGCCAGAGAGAGATACAGAGTGTTGCCCCATTACGAAGCAATGCTTTAGCAGAGCGCGAATGTCTGTGTGGCAGCGAATGCAGTTCCAAGGGACAGTGAAAACCAGCTAGAGCTTTCAGTGCTGGCAGCTGTCCTGTGGGCTCAATGTCTGGACGTTTCCAATTTGGCAGCCGGGCTCTGCCAGAGAGAGATACAGAGTGTTGCCCCATTACCAAGCAATGCTTTAGCAGAGCGCGAATGTCTGTGTGGCAGCGAATGCAGTTCCAAGGGACAGTGAAAACCAGCTAGAGCTTTCAGTGCTGGCAGCTTTCCTGTGGGCGCAATCTCTGGACGTTTCCAATTTGGCAGCCGGGCTCTGCCAGAGAGAGATAAAGAGTGTTGCCCCATTAGGAAGCAATGCTTTAGCAGAGCGCGAATGTCTGTGTGGCAGCGAATGCAGTTCCAAGGGACAGTGAAAACCAGCTAGAGCTTTCAGTGCTGGCAGCTTTCCTGTGGGCGCAATCTCTGGACGTTTCCAATTTGGCAGCCGGGCTCTGCCAGAGAGAGATACAGAATGTTGCCCCATTACGAAGCAATGCTTTAGCAGAGCGTGAATGTCTGTGTGGCAGCGAATGCAGTTCCAAGGGACAGTGAAAACCAGCTAGAGCTTTCAGTGCTGGCAGCTTTCCTGTGGGCGCAATCTCTGGACGTTTCCAATTTGGCAGCCGGGCTCTGCCAGAGAGAGATACAGAGTGTTGCCCCATTAGGAAGCAATGCTTTAGCAGAGCGCGAATGTCTGTGTGGCAGCGAATGCAGTTCCAAGGGACAGTGAAAACCAGCTAGAGCTTTCAGTGCTGGCAGCTTTCCTGTGGGCGCAATGTCTGGATGTTTCCAATTTGGCAGCCGGGCTCTGCCAGAGAGAGATACAGAGTGTTGCCCCATTACGAAGCAATGCTTTAGCAGAGCGCGAATGTCTGTGTGGCAGCGAATGCAGTTCCAAGGGACAGTGAAAACCAGCTAGAGCTTTCAGTGCTGGCAGCTGTCCTGTGGGCTCAATGTCTGGACGTTTCCAATTTGGCAGCCGGGCTCTGCCAGAGAGAGATACAGAATGTTGCCCCATTACCAAGCAATGCTTTAGCAGAGCGCGAATGTCTGTGTGGCAGCGAATGCAGTTCCAAGGGACAGTGAAAACCAGCTAGAGCTTTCAGTGCTGGCAGCTTTCCTGTGGGCGCAATCTCTGGACGTTTCTAATTTGGCAGCCGGGCTCTGCCAGAGAGAGATACAGAATGTTGCCCCATTACGAAGCAATGCTTTAGCTGAGCGCGAATGTCTGTGTGGCAGCGAATGCAGTTCCAAGGGACAGTGAAAACCAGCTAGAGCTTTCAGTGCTGGCAGCTTTCCTGTGGGCGCAATCTCTGGACGTTTCCAATTTGGCAGCCGGGCTCTGCCAGAGAGAGATACAGAGTGTTGCCCCATTACGAAGCAATGCTTTAGCAGAGCACGAATGTCTGTGTGGCAGCGAATGCAGTTCCAAGGGACAGTGAAAACCAGCTAGAGCTTTCAGTGCTGGCAGCTTTCCTGTGGGCGCAATCTCTGGACGTTTCCAATTTACCAGCCGGGCTCTGCCAGAGAGAGATACAGAGTGTTGCCCCATTACGAAGCAATGCTTTAGCAGAGCGCGAATGTCTGTGTGGCAGCGAATGCAGTTCCAAGGGACAGTGAAAACCAGCTAGAGCTTTCAGTGCTGGCAGCTTTCCTGTGGGCGCAGTCTCTGGACGTTTCCAATTTGGCAGCCGGGCTCTGCCAGAGAGAGATACAGAGTGTTGCCCCATTAGGAAGCAATGCTTTAGCAGAGCGCGAATGTCTGTGTGGCAGCGAATGCAGTTCCAAGGGACAGTGAAAACCAGCTAGAGCTTTCAGTGCTGGCAGCTTTCCTGTGGGCGCAATCTCTGGACGTTTCCAATTTGGCAGCCGGGCTCTGCCAGAGAGAGATACAGAGTGTTGCCCCATTACCAAGCAATGCTTTAGCAGAGCGCGAATGTCTGTGTGGCAGCGAATGCAGTTCCAAGGGACAGTGAAAACCAGCTACAGTTTTCAGTACTGGCAGCTTTCCTGTGGGCGCAATCTCTGGACGTTTCCAATTTGGCAGCCGGGCTCTGCCAGAGAGAGATACAGAGTGTTGCCCCATTAGGAAGCAATGCTTTAGCAGAGCGCGAATGTCTGTGTGGCAGCGAATGCAGTTCCAAGGGACAGTGAAAACCAGCTAGAGCTTTCAGTGCTGGCAGCTTTCCTGTGGGCGCAATCTCTGGACGTTTCCAATTTGGCAGCCGGGCTCTGCCAGAGAGAGATACAGAATGTTGCCCCATTACGAAGCAATGCTTTAGCAGAGCGCGAATGTCTGTGTGGCAGCGAATGCAGTTCCAAGGGACAGTGAAAACCAGCTAGAGCTTTCAGTGCTGGCAGCTTTCCTGTGGGCGCAATGTCTGGACGTTTCCAATTTGGCAGCCGGGCTCTGCCAGAGAGAGATACAGAGTGTTGCCCCATTAGGAAGCAATGCTTTAGCAGAGCGCGAATGTCTGTGTGGCAGCGAATGCAGTTCCAAGGGACAGTGAAAACCAGCTAGAGCTTTCAGTGCTGGCAGCTTTCCTGTGGGCGCAATCTCTGGACGTTTCCAATTTGGCAGCCGGGCTCTGCCAGAGAGAGATACAGAATGTTGCCCCATTACGAAGCAATGCTTTAGCAGAGCGCGAATGTCTGTGTGGCAGCGAATGCAGTTCCAAGGGACAGTGAAAACCAGCTACAGTTTTCAGTGCTGGCAGCTTTCCTGTGGGCGCAATGTCTGGACGTTTCCAATTTGGCAGCCGGGCTCTGCCAGAGAGAGATACAGAGTGTTGCCCCATTAGGAAGCAATGCTTTAGCAGAGCGCGAATGTCTGTGTGGCAGCGAATGCAGTTCCAAGGGACAGTGAAAACCAGCTAGAGCTTTCAGTGCTGGCAGCTTTCCTGTGGGCGCAATCTCTGGACGTTTCCAATTTGGCAGCCGGGCTCTGCCAGAGAGAGATACAGAGTGTTGCCCCATTACGAAGCAATGCTTTAGCAGAGCGCGAATGTCTGTGTGGCAGCGAATGCAGTTCCAAGGGACAGTGAAAACCAGCTAGAGCTTTCAGTGCTGGCAGCTGTCCTGTGGGCTCAATGTCTGGACGTTTCCAATTTGGCAGCCGGGCTCTGCCAGAGAGAGATACAGAGTGTTGCCCCCTTACCAAGCAATGCTATAGCTGAGCACGAATGTCTGTGTGGCAGCGAATGCAGTTCCAAGGGACAGTGAAAACCAGCTAGAGCTTTCAGTGCTGGCAGCTTTCCTGTGGGCGCAATCTCTGGACGTTTCCAATTTGGCAGCCGGGCTCTGCCAGAGAGAGATACAGAATGTTGCCCCGTTACGAAGCAATGCTTTAGCAGAGCGCGAATGTCTGTGTGGCAGCGAATGCAGTTCCAAGGGACAGTGAAAACCAGCTAGAGCTTTCAGTGCTGGCAGCTTTCCTGTGGGCGCAATCTCTGGACGTTTCCAATTTGGCAGCCGGGCTCTGCCAGAGAGAGATACAGAGTGTTGCCCCATTAGGAAGCAATGCTTTAGCAGAGCGTGAATGTCTGTGTGGCAGCGAATGCAGTTCCAAGGGACAGTGAAAACCAGCTAGAGCTTTCAGTGCTGGCAGCTTTCCTGTGGGCGCAATGTCTGGATGTTTCCAATTTGGCAGCCGGGCTCTGCCAGAGAGAGATACAGAGTGTTGCCCCATTACGAAGCAATGCTTTAGCAGAGCGCGAATGTCTGTGTGGCAGCGAATGCAGTTCCAAGGGACAGTGAAAACCAGCTAGAGCTTTCAGTGCTGGCAGCTTTCCTGTGGGCGCAATCTCTGGACGTTTCCAATTTGGCAGCCGGGCTCTGCCAGAGAGAGATACAGAGTGTTGCCCCATTACGAAGCAATGCTTTAGCAGAGCGCGAATGTCTGTGTGGCAGCGAATGCAGTTCCAAGGGACAGTGAAAACCAGCTAGAGCTTTCAGTGCTGGCAGCTTTCCTGTGGGCGCAATGTCTGGACGTTTCCAATTTGGCAGCCGGGCTCTGCCAGAGAGAGATACAGAGTGTTGCCCCATTAGGAAGCAATGCTTTAGCAGAGCGCGAATGTCTGTGTGGCAGCGAATGCAGTTCCAAGGGACAGTGAAAACCAGCTAGAGCTTTCAGTGCTGGCAGCTTTCCTGTGGGCGCAATCTCTGGACGTTTCCAATTTGGCAGCCGGGCTCTGCCAGAGAGAGATACAGAGTGTTGCCCCATTAGGAAGCAATGCTTTAGCAGAGCGCGAATGTCTGTGTGGCAGCGAATGCAGTTCCAAGGGACAGTGAAAACCAGCTAGAGCTTTAAGTGCTGGCAGCTTTCCTGTGGGCGCAATCTCTGGACGTTTCCAATTTGGCAGCCGGGCTCTGCCAGAGAGAGATACAGAGTGTTGCCCCATTAGGAAGCAATGCTTTAGCAGAGCGCGAATGTCTGTGTGGCAGCGAATGCAGTTCCAAGGGACAGTGAAAACCAGCTAGAGCTTTCAGTGCTGGCAGCTGTCCTGTGGGCTCAATGTCTGGACGTTTCCAATTTGGCAGCCGGGCTCTGCCAGAGAGAGATACAGAGTGTTGCCCCATTACCAAGCAATGCTTTAGCAGAGCGCGAATGTCTGTGTGGCAGCGAATGCAGTTCCAAGGGACAGTGAAAACCAGCTAGAGCTTTCAGTGCTGGCAGCTTTCCTGTGGGCGCAATCTCTGGACGTTTCCAATTTGGCAGCCGGGCTCTGCCAGAGAGAGATAAAGAGTGTTGCCCCATTAGGAAGCAATGCTTTAGCAGAGCGCGAATGTCTGTGTGGCAGCGAATGCAGTTCCAAGGGACAGTGAAAACCAGCTAGAGCTTTCAGTGCTGGCAGCTTTCCTGTGGGCGCAATCTCTGGACGTTTCCAATTTGGCAGCCGGGCTCTGCCAGAGAGAGATACAGAATGTTGCCCCATTACGAAGCAATGCTTTAGCAGAGCGTGAATGTCTGTGTGGCAGCGAATGCAGTTCCAAGGGACAGTGAAAACCAGCTAGAGCTTTCAGTGCTGGCAGCTTTCCTGTGGGCGCAATCTCTGGACGTTTCCAATTTGGCAGCCGGGCTCTGCCAGAGAGAGATACAGAGTGTTGCCCCATTACGAAGCAATGCTTTAGCAGAGCGCGAATGTCTGTGTGGCAGCGAATGCAGTTCCAAGGGACAGTGAAAAGCAGCTAGAGCTTTCAGTGCTGGCAGCTGTCCTGTGGGCTCAATGTCTGGACGTTTCCAATTTGGCAGCCGGGCTCTGCCAGAGAGAGATACAGAATGTTGCCCCATTACCAAGCAATGCTTTAGCAGAGCGCGAATGTCTGTGTGGCAGCGAATGCAGTTCCAAGGGACAGTGAAAACCAGCTAGAGCTTTCAGTGCTGGCAGCTTTCCTGTGGGCGCAATCTCTGGACGTTTCTAATTTGGCAGCCGGGCTCTGCCAGAGAGAGATACAGAATGTTGCCCCATTACGAAGCAATGCTTTAGCTGAGCGCGAATGTCTGTGTGGCAGCGAATGCAGTTCCAAGGGACAGTGAAAACCAGCTAGAGCTTTCAGTGCTGGCAGCTTTCCTGTGGGCGCAATCTCTGGACGTTTCCAATTTGGCAGCCGGGCTCTGCCAGAGAGAGATACAGAGTGTTGCCCCATTACGAAGCAATGCCTTAGCAGAGCGCGAATGTCTGTGTGGCAGCGAATGCAGTTCCAAGGGACAGTGAAAACCAGCTAGAGCTTTCAGTGCTGGCAGCTTTCCTGTGGGCGCAATCTCTGGACGTTTCCAATTTGGCAGCCGGGCTCTGCCAGAGAGAGATACAGAGTGTTGCCCCATTAGGAAGCAATGCTTTAGCAGAGCGCGAATGTCTGTGTGGCAGCGAATGCAGTTCCAAGGGACAGTGAAAACCAGCTAGAGCTTTCAGTGCTGGCAGCTTTCCTGTGGGCGCAATCTCTGGACGTTTCCAATTTGGCAGCCGGGCTCTGCCAGAGAGAGATACAGAGTGTTGCCCCATTACGAAGCAATGCTTTAGCTGAGCGCGAATGTCTGTGTGGCAGCGAATGCAGTTCCAAGGGACAGTGAAAACCAGCTAGAGCTTTCAGTGCTGGCAGCTTTCCTGTGGGCGCAATCTCTGGACGTTTCCAATTTGGCAGCCGGGCTCTACCAGAGAGAGATACAGAGTGTTGCCCCATTAGGAAGCAATGCTTTAGCAGAGCGCGAATGTCTGTGTGGCAGCGAATGCAGTTCCAAGGGACAGTGAAAACCAGCTAGAGCTTTCAGTGCTGGCAGCTTTCCTGTTGGCGCAATCTCTGGACGTTTCCAATTTGGCAGCCGGGCTCTGCCAGAGAGAGATACAGAATGTTGCCCCCTTTCCAAGAAATGCTTTAGCTGAGTGCGAATGTCTGTGTGGCAGCGAATGCAGTTCCAAGGGACAGTGAAAACCAGCTAGAGCTTTCAGTGCTGGCAGCTTTCCTGTGGGCGCAATCTCTGGACGTTTCCAATTTGGCAGCCGGGCTCTGCCAGAGAGAGATACAGAGTGTTGCCCCATTACGAAGCAATGCTTTAGCAGAGCACGAATGTCTGTGTGGCAGCGAATGCAGTTCCAAGGGACAGTGAAAACCAGCTAGAGCTTTCAGTGCTGGCAGCTTTCCTGTGGGCGCAATCTCTGGACGTTTCCAATTTACCAGCCGGGCTCTGCCAGAGAGAGATACAGAGTGTTGCCCCATTACGAAGCAATGCTTTAGCAGAGCGCGAATGTCTGTGTGGCAGCGAATGCAGTTCCAAGGGACAGTGAAAACCAGCTAGAGCTTTCAGTGCTGGCAGCTTTCCTGTGGGCGCAGTCTCTGGACGTTTCCAATTTGGCAGCCGGGCTCTGCCAGAGAGAGATACAGAGTGTTGCCCCATTAGGAAGCAATGCTTTAGCAGAGCGCGAATGTCTGTGTGGCAGCGAATGCAGTTCCAAGGGACAGTGAAAACCAGCTAGAGCTTTCAGTGCTGGCAGCTTTCCTGTGGGCGCAATCTCTGGACGTTTCCAATTTGGCAGCCGGGCTCTGCCAGAGAGAGATACAGAGTGTTGCCCCATTACCAAGCAATGCTTTAGCAGAGCGCGAATGTCTGTGTGGCAGCGAATGCAGTTCCAAGGGACAGTGAAAACCAGCTACAGTTTTCAGTACTGGCAGCTTTCCTGTGGGCGCAATCTCTGGACGTTTCCAATTTGGCAGCCGGGCTCTGCCAGAGAGAGATACAGAGTGTTGCCCCATTACGAAGCAATGCTTTAGCAGAGCGCGAATGTCTGTGTGGCAGCGAATGAAGTTCCAAGGGACAGTGAAAACCAGCTAGAGCTTTCAGTGCTGGCAGCTTTCCTGTGGGCGCAATCTCTGGACGTTTCCAATTTGGCAGCCGGGCTCTGCCAGAGAGAGATACAGAATGTTGCCCCCTTTCCAAGCAATGCTTTAGCTGAGCGCGAATGTCTGTGTGGCAGCGAATGCAGTTCCAAGGGACAGTGAAAAGCAGCTAGAGCTTTCAGTGCTGGCAGCTTTCCTGTGGGCGCAATCTCTGGACGTTTCCAATTTGGCAGCCGGGCTCTGCCAGAGAGAGATACAGAGTGTTGCCCCATTAGGAAGCAATGCTTTAGCAGAGCGCGAATGTCTGTGTGGCAGCGAATGCAGTTCCAAGGGACAGTGAAAACCAGCTAGAGCTTTCAGTGCTGGCAGCTTTCCTGTGGGCGCAATCTCTGGACGTTTCCAATTTGGCAGCCGGGCTCTGCCAGAGAGAGATACAGAGTGTTGCCCCATTAGGAAGCAATGCTTTAGCAGAGCGCGAATGTCTGTGTGGCAGCGAATGCAGTTCCAAGGGACAGTGAAAACCAGCTAGAGCTTTCAGTGCTGGCAGCTTTCCTGTGGGCGCAATCTCTGGACATTTCCAATTGGGCAGCCGGGCTCTGCGAAACAGAGATACAGAATGTTGCCCCCTTACCAAGCAATACTTTAGCTGAGCGCGAATGTCTGTGTGGCAGCGAATGCAGTTCCAAGGGACAGTGAAAACCAGCTACAGTTTTCAGTACTGGCAGCTTTCCTGTGGGCGCAATCTCTGGACGTTTCCAATTTGGCAGCCGGGCTCTGCCACAGAGAGATACAGAGTGTTGCCCAATTAGGAAGCAAAGTTTTAGCAGAGCGTGAATGTCTGTGTGGCAGCGAATGCAGCTCCAAGGGACAGTGAAAACCAGCTAGAGCTTTCAGTGCTGGCAGCTTTCCTGTGGGCGCAATCTCTGGACGTTTCCAATTTGGCAGCCGGGCTCTGCCAGAGAGAGATACAGAGTGTTGCCCTCTTACCAAGCAATGCTTTAGCTGAGCGCGAATGTCTGTGTGGCAGCGAATGCAGTTCCAAGGGACAGTGAAAACCAGCTACAGTTTTCAGTACTGGCAGCTTTCCTGTGGGCGCAATCTCTGGACGTTTCCAATTTGGCAGCCGGGCTCTGCCAGAGAGAGATACAGAGTGTTGCCCCATTAGGAAGCAATGCTTTAGCAGAGCGCGAATGTCTGTGTGGCAGCGAATGCAGTTCCAAGGGACAGTGAAAACCAGCTAGAGCTTTCAGTGCTGGCAGCTTTCCTGTGGGCGCAATCTCTGGACGTTTCCAATTTGGCAGCCGGGCTCTGCCAGAGAGAGATACAGAATGTTGCCCCATTACGAAGCAATGCTTTAGCAGAGCGCGAATGTCTGTGTGGCAGCGAATGCAGTTCCAAGGGACAGTGAAAACCAGCTAGAGCTTTCAGTGCTGGCAGCTTTCCTGTGGGCGCAATGTCTGGACGTTTCCAATTTGGCAGCCGGGCTCTGCCAGAGAGAGATACAGAGTGTTGCCCCATTAGGAAGCAATGCTTTAGCAGAGCGCGAATGTCTGTGTGGCAGCGAATGCAGTTCCAAGGGACAGTGAAAAGCAGCTAGAGCTTTCAGTGCTGGCAGCTTTCCTGTGGGCGCAATCTCTGGACGTTTCCAATTTGGCAGCCGGGCTCTGCCAGAGAGAGATACAGAATGTTGCCCCATTACGAAGCAATGCTTTAGCAGAGCGCGAATGTCTGTGTGGCAGCGAATGCAGTTCCAAGGGACAGTGAAAACCAGCTACAGTTTTCAGTGCTGGCAGCTTTCCTGTGGGCGCAATGTCTGGACGTTTCCAATTTGGCAGCCGGGCTCTGCCAGAGAGAGATACAGAGTGTTGCCCCATTAGGAAGCAATGCTTTAGCAGAGCGCGAATGTCTGTGTGGCAGCGAATGCAGTTCCAAGGGACAGTGAAAACCAGCTAGAGCTTTCAGTGCTGGCAGCTTTCCTGTGGGCGCAATCTCTGGACGTTTCCAATTTGGCAGCCGGGCTCTGCCAGAGAGAGATACAGAGTGTTGCCCCATTACGAAGCAATGCTTTAGCAGAGCGCGAATGTCTGTGTGGCAGCGAATGCAGTTCCAAGGGACAGTGAAAACCAGCTAGAGCTTTCAGTGCTGGCAGCTGTCCTGTGGGCTCAATGTCTGGACGTTTCCAATTTGGCAGCCGGGCTCTGCCAGAGAGAGATACAGAGTGTTGCCCCCTTACCAAGCAATGCTATAGCTGAGCACGAATGTCTGTGTGGCAGCGAATGCAGTTCCAAGGGACAGTGAAAACCAGCTAGAGCTTTCAGTGCTGGCAGCTTTCCTGTGGGCGCAATCTCTGGACGTTTCCAATTTGGCAGCCGGGCTCTGCCAGAGAGAGATACAGAGTGTTGCCCCATTAGGAAGCAATGCTTTAGCAGAGCGCGAATGTCTGTGTGGCAGCGAATGCAGCTCCAAGGGACAGTGAAAACCAGCTAGAGCTTTCAGTGCTGGCAGCTTTCCTGTGGGCGCAATCTCTGGACGTTTCCAATTTGGCAGCCGGGCTCTGCCAGAGAGAGATACAGAGTGTTGCCCCATTAGGAAGCAATGCTTTAGCAGAGCGCGAATGTCTATGTGGCAGCGAATGCAGTTCCAAGGGACAGTGAAAACCAGCTAGAGCTTTCAGTGCTGGCAGCTTTCCTGTGGGCGCAATCTCTGGACGTTTCCAATTTGGCAGCCGGGCTCTGCCAGAGAGAGATACAGAGTGTTGCCCCATTACGAAGCAATGCTTTAGCAGAGCGCGAATGTCTGTGTGGCAGCGAATGCAGTTCCAAGGGACAGTGAAAACCAGCTAGAGCTTTCAGTGCTGGCAGCTTTCCTGTGGGCGCAATCTCTGGACGTTTCCAATTTGGCAGCCGGGCTCTGCCAGAGAGAGATACAGAGTGTTGCCCCATTAGGAAGCAATGCTTTAGCAGAGCGCGAATGTCTGTGTGGCAGCGAATGCAGTTCCAAGGGACAGTGAAAACCAGCTAGAGCTTTCAGTGCTGGCAGCTTTCCTGTGGGCGCAATGTCTGGACGTTTCCAATTTGGCAGCCGGGCTCTGCCAGAGAGAGATACAGAGTGTTGCCCCATTAGGAAGCAATGCTTTAGCAGAGCGCGAATGTCTGTGTGGCAGCGAATGCAGTTCCAAGGGACAGTGAAAACCAGCTAGAGCTTTCAGTGCTGGCAGCTTTCCTGTGGGCGCAATCTCTGGACGTTTCCAATTTGGCAGCCGGGCTCTGCCAGAGAGAGATACAGAGTGTTGCCCCATTAGGAAGCAATGCTTTAGCAGAGCGCGAATGTCTGTGTGGCAGCGAATGCAGTTCCAAGGGACAGTGAAAACCAGCTAGAGCTTTCAGTGCTGGCAGCTGTCCTGTGGGCTCAATGTCTGGACGTTTCCAATTTGGCAGCCGGGCTCTGCCAGAGAGAGATACAGAGTGTTGCCCCATTACCAAGCAATGCTTTAGCAGAGCGCGAATGTCTGTGTGGCAGCGAATGCAGTTCCAAGGGACAGTGAAAACCAGCTAGAGCTTTCAGTGCTGGCAGCTTTCCTGTGGGCGCAATCTCTGGACGTTTCCAATTTGGCAGCCGGGCTCTGCCAGAGAGAGATAAAGAGTGTTGCCCCATTAGGAAGCAATGCTTTAGCAGAGCGCGAATGTCTGTGTGGCAGCGAATGCAGTTCCAAGGGACAGTGAAAACCAGCTAGAGCTTTCAGTGCTGGCAGCTTTCCTGTGGGCGCAATCTCTGGACGTTTCCAATTTGGCAGCCGGGCTCTGCCAGAGAGAGATACAGAATGTTGCCCCATTACGAAGCAATGCTTTAGCAGAGCGTGAATGTCTGTGTGGCAGCGAATGCAGTTCCAAGGGACAGTGAAAACCAGCTAGAGCTTTCAGTGCTGGCAGCTTTCCTGTGGGCGCAATCTCTGGACGTTTCCAATTTGGCAGCCGGGCTCTGCCAGAGAGAGATACAGAGTGTTGCCCCATTAGGAAGCAATGCTTTAGCAGAGCGCGAATGTCTGTGTGGCAGCGAATGCAGTTCCAAGGGACAGTGAAAACCAGCTAGAGCTTTCAGTGCTGGCAGCTTTCCTGTGGGCGCAATGTCTGGATGTTTCCAATTTGGCAGCCGGGCTCTGCCAGAGAGAGATACAGAGTGTTGCCCCATTACGAAGCAATGCTTTAGCAGAGCGCGAATGTCTGTGTGGCAGCGAATGCAGTTCCAAGGGACAGTGAAAACCAGCTAGAGCTTTCAGTGCTGGCAGCTGTCCTGTGGGCTCAATGTCTGGACGTTTCCAATTTGGCAGCCGGGCTCTGCCAGAGAGAGATACAGAATGTTGCCCCATTACCAAGCAATGCTTTAGCAGAGCGCGAATGTCTGTGTGGCAGCGAATGCAGTTCCAAGGGACAGTGAAAACCAGCTAGAGCTTTCAGTGCTGGCAGCTTTCCTGTGGGCGCAATCTCTGGACGTTTCTAATTTGGCAGCCGGGCTCTGCCAGAGAGAGATACAGAATGTTGCCCCATTACGAAGCAATGCTTTAGCTGAGCGCGAATGTCTGTGTGGCAGCGAATGCAGTTCCAAGGGACAGTGAAAACCAGCTAGAGCTTTCAGTGCTGGCAGCTTTCCTGTGGGCGCAATCTCTGGACGTTTCCAATTTGGCAGCCGGGCTCTGCCAGAGAGAGATACAGAGTGTTGCCCCATTACGAAGCAATGCCTTAGCAGAGCGCGAATGTCTGTGTGGCAGCGAATGCAGTTCCAAGGGACAGTGAAAACCAGCTAGAGCTTTCAGTGCTGGCAGCTTTCCTGTGGGCGCAATCTCTGGACGTTTCCAATTTGGCAGCCGGGCTCTGCCAGAGAGAGATACAGAGTGTTGCCCCATTAGGAAGCAATGCTTTAGCAGAGCGCGAATGTCTGTGTGGCAGCGAATGCAGTTCCAAGGGACAGTGAAAACCAGCTAGAGCTTTCAGTGCTGGCAGCTTTCCTGTGGGCGCAATCTCTGGACGTTTCCAATTTGGCAGCCGGGCTCTGCCAGAGAGAGATACAGAGTGTTGCCCCATTACGAAGCAATGCTTTAGCTGAGCGCGAATGTCTGTGTGGCAGCGAATGCAGTTCCAAGGGACAGTGAAAACCAGCTAGAGCTTTCAGTGCTGGCAGCTTTCCTGTGGGCGCAATCTCTGGACGTTTCCAATTTGGCAGCCGGGCTCTACCAGAGAGAGATACAGAGTGTTGCCCCATTAGGAAGCAATGCTTTAGCAGAGCGCGAATGTCTGTGTGGCAGCGAATGCAGTTCCAAGGGACAGTGAAAACCAGCTAGAGCTTTCAGTGCTGGCAGCTTTCCTGTTGGCGCAATCTCTGGACGTTTCCAATTTGGCAGCCGGGCTCTGCCAGAGAGAGATACAGAATGTTGCCCCCTTTCCAAGAAATGCTTTAGCTGAGTGCGAATGTCTGTGTGGCAGCGAATGCAGTTCCAAGGGACAGTGAAAACCAGCTAGAGCTTTCAGTGCTGGCAGCTTTCCTGTGGGCGCAATCTCTGGACGTTTCCAATTTGGCAGCCGGGCTCTGCCAGAGAGAGATACAGAGTGTTGCCCCATTACGAAGCAATGCTTTAGCAGAGCACGAATGTCTGTGTGGCAGCGAATGCAGTTCCAAGGGACAGTGAAAACCAGCTAGAGCTTTCAGTGCTGGCAGCTTTCCTGTGGGCGCAATCTCTGGACGTTTCCAATTTACCAGCCGGGCTCTGCCAGAGAGAGATACAGAGTGTTGCCCCATTACGAAGCAATGCTTTAGCAGAGCGCGAATGTCTGTGTGGCAGCGAATGCAGTTCCAAGGGACAGTGAAAACCAGCTAGAGCTTTCAGTGCTGGCAGCTTTCCTGTGGGCGCAGTCTCTGGACGTTTCCAATTTGGCAGCCGGGCTCTGCCAGAGAGAGATACAGAGTGTTGCCCCATTAGGAAGCAATGCTTTAGCAGAGCGCGAATGTCTGTGTGGCAGCGAATGCAGTTCCAAGGGACAGTGAAAACCAGCTAGAGCTTTCAGTGCTGGCAGCTTTCCTGTGGGCGCAATCTCTGGACGTTTCCAATTTGGCAGCCGGGCTCTGCCAGAGAGAGATACAGAGTGTTGCCCCATTACCAAGCAATGCTTTAGCAGAGCGCGAATGTCTGTGTGGCAGCGAATGCAGTTCCAAGGGACAGTGAAAACCAGCTACAGTTTTCAGTACTGGCAGCTTTCCTGTGGGCGCAATCTCTGGACGTTTCCAATTTGGCAGCCGGGCTCTGCCAGAGAGAGATACAGAGTGTTGCCCCATTACGAAGCAATGCTTTAGCAGAGCGCGAATGTCTGTGTGGCAGCGAATGAAGTTCCAAGGGACAGTGAAAACCAGCTAGAGCTTTCAGTGCTGGCAGCTTTCCTGTGGGCGCAATCTCTGGACGTTTCCAATTTGGCAGCCGGGCTCTGCCAGAGAGAGATACAGAATGTTGCCCCCTTTCCAAGCAATGCTTTAGCTGAGCGCGAATGTCTGTGTGGCAGCGAATGCAGTTCCAAGGGACAGTGAAAACCAGCTAGAGCTTTCAGTGCTGGCAGCTTTCCTGTGGGCGCAATCTCTGGACGTTTCCAATTTGGCAGCCGGGCTCTGCCAGAGAGAGATACAGAGTGTTGCCCCATTAGGAAGCAATGCTTTAGCAGAGCGCGAATGTCTGTGTGGCAGCGAATGCAGTTCCAAGGGACAGTGAAAACCAGCTAGAGCTTTCAGTGCTGGCAGCTTTCCTGTGGGCGCAATCTCTGGACGTTTCCAATTTGGCAGCCGGGCTCTGCCAGAGAGAGATACAGAGTGTTGCCCCATTACGAAGCAATGCTTTAGCAGAGCGCGAATGTCTGTGTGGCAGCGAATGCAGTTCCAAGGGACAGTGAAAACCAGCTAGAGCTTTCAGTGCTGGCAGCTTTCCTGTGGGCGCAATCTCTGGACATTTCCAATTGGGCAGCCGGGCTCTGCGAAACAGAGATACAGAATGTTGCCCCCTTACCAAGCAATACTTTAGCTGAGCGCGAATGTCTGTGTGGCAGCGAATGCAGTTCCAAGGGACAGTGAAAACCAGCTACAGTTTTCAGTACTGGCAGCTTTCCTGTGGGCGCAATCTCTGGATGTTTCCAATTTGGCAGCCGGGCTCTGCCACAGAGAGATACAGAGTGTTGCCCAATTAGGAAGCAAAGTTTTAGCAGAGCGTGAATGTCTGTGTGGCAGCGAATGCAGCTCCAAGGGACAGTGAAAACCAGCTAGAGCTTTCAGTGCTGGCAGCTTTCCTGTGGGCGCAATCTCTGGACGTTTCCAATTTGGCAGCCGGGCTCTGCCAGAGAGAGATACAGAGTGTTGCCCTCTTACCAAGCAATGCTTTAGCTGAGCGCGAATGTCTGTGTGGCAGCGAATGCAGTTCCAAGGGACAGTGAAAACCAGCTACAGTTTTCAGTACTGGCAGCTTTCCTGTGGGCGCAATCTCTGGACGTTTCCAATTTGGCAGCCGGGCTCTGCCAGAGAGAGATACAGAGTGTTGCCCCATTACGAAGCAATGCTTTAGCAGAGCGCGAATGTCTGTGTGGCAGCGAATGCAGTTCCAAGGGACAGTGAAAACCAGCTAGAGCTTTCAGTGCTGGCAGCTTTCCTGTGGGCGCAATCTCTGGACGTTTCCAATTTGGCAGCCGGGCTCTGCCAGAGAGAGATACAGAGTGTTGCCCCATTACGAAGCAATGCTTTAGCAGAGCGCGAATGTCTGTGTGGCAGCGAATGCAGTTCCAAGGGACAGTGAAAACCAGCTAGAGCTTTCAGTGCTGGCAGCTTTCCTGTGGGCGCAATCTCTGGACGTTTCCAATTTGGCAGCCGGGCTCTACCAGAGAGAGATACAGAGTGTTGCCCCATTAGGAAGCAATGCTTTAGCAGAGCGCGAATGTCTGTGTGGCAGCGAATGCAGTTCCAAGGGACAGTGAAAACCAGCTAGAGCTTTCAGTGCTGGCAGCTTTCCTGTGGGCGCAATCTCTGGACGTTTCCAATTTGGCAGCCGGGCTCTGCCAGAGAGAGATACAGAATGTTGCCCCCTTTCCAAGAAATGCTTTAGCTGAGTGCGAATGTCTGTGTGGCAGCGAATGCAGTTCCAAGGGACAGTGAAAACCAGCTAGAGCTTTCAGTGCTGGCAGCTTTCCTGTGGGCGCAATGTCTGGACGTTTCCAATTTGGCAGCCGGGCTCTGCCAGAGAGAGATACAGAGTGTTGCCCCATTAGGAAGCAATGCTTTAGCAGAGCGCGAATGTCTGTGTGGCAGCGAATGCAGTTCCAAGGGACAGTGAAAAGCAGCTAGAGCTTTCAGTGCTGGCAGCTTTCCTGTGGGCGCAATCTCTGGACGTTTCCAATTTGGCAGCCGGGCTCTGCCAGAGAGAGATACAGAATGTTGCCCCATTACGAAGCAATGCTTTAGCAGAGCGCGAATGTCTGTGTGGCAGCGAATGCAGTTCCAAGGGACAGTGAAAACCAGCTACAGTTTTCAGTGCTGGCAGCTTTCCTGTGGGCGCAATGTCTGGACGTTTCCAATTTGGCAGCCGGGCTCTGCCAGAGAGAGATACAGAGTGTTGCCCCATTAGGAAGCAATGCTTTAGCAGAGCGCGAATGTCTGTGTGGCAGCGAATGCAGTTCCAAGGGACAGTGAAAACCAGCTAGAGCTTTCAGTGCTGGCAGCTTTCCTGTGGGCGCAATCTCTGGACGTTTCCAATTTGGCAGCCGGGCTCTGCCAGAGAGAGATACAGAGTGTTGCCCCATTACGAAGCAATGCTTTAGCAGAGCGCGAATGTCTGTGTGGCAGCGAATGCAGTTCCAAGGGACAGTGAAAACCAGCTAGAGCTTTCAGTGCTGGCAGCTGTCCTGTGGGCTCAATGTCTGGACGTTTCCAATTTGGCAGCCGGGCTCTGCCAGAGAGAGATACAGAGTGTTGCCCCCTTACCAAGCAATGCTATAGCTGAGCACGAATGTCTGTGTGGCAGCGAATGCAGTTCCAAGGGACAGTGAAAACCAGCTAGAGCTTTCAGTGCTGGCAGCTTTCCTGTGGGCGCAATCTCTGGACGTTTCCAATTTGGCAGCCGGGCTCTGCCAGAGAGAGATACAGAATGTTGCCCCGTTACGAAGCAATGCTTTAGCAGAGCGCGAATGTCTGTGTGGCAGCGAATGCAGTTCCAAGGGACAGTGAAAACCAGCTAGAGCTTTCAGTGCTGGCAGCTTTCCTGTGGGCGCAATCTCTGGACGTTTCCAATTTGGCAGCCGGGCTCTGCCAGAGAGAGATACAGAGTGTTGCCCCATTAGGAAGCAATGCTTTAGCAGAGCGTGAATGTCTGTGTGGCAGCGAATGCAGTTCCAAGGGACAGTGAAAACCAGCTAGAGCTTTCAGTGCTGGCAGCTTTCCTGTGGGCGCAATGTCTGGATGTTTCCAATTTGGCAGCCGGGCTCTGCCAGAGAGAGATACAGAGTGTTGCCCCATTAGGAAGCAATGCTTTAGCAGAGCGCGAATGTCTGTGTGGCAGCGAATGCAGCTCCAAGGGACAGTGAAAACCAGCTAGAGCTTTCAGTGCTGGCAGCTTTCCTGTGGGCGCAATCTCTGGACGTTTCCAATTTGGCAGCCGGGCTCTGCCAGAGAGAGATACAGAGTGTTGCCCCATTAGGAAGCAATGCTTTAGCAGAGCGCGAATGTCTGTGTGGCAGCGAATGCAGTTCCAAGGGACAGTGAAAACCAGCTAGAGCTTTCAGTGCTGGCAGCTTTCCTGTGGGCGCAATCTCTGGACGTTTCCAATTTGGCAGCCGGGCTCTGCCAGAGAGAGATACAGAGTGTTGCCCCATTACGAAGCAATGCTTTAGCAGAGCGCGAATGTCTGTGTGGCAGCGAATGCAGTTCCAAGGGACAGTGAAAACCAGCTAGAGCTTTCAGTGCTGGCAGCTTTCCTGTGGGCGCAATCTCTGGACGTTTCCAATTTGGCAGCCGGGCTCTGCCAGAGAGAGATACAGAGTGTTGCCCCATTAGGAAGCAATGCTTTAGCAGAGCGCGAATGTCTGTGTGGCAGCGAATGCAGTTCCAAGGGACAGTGAAAACCAGCTAGAGCTTTCAGTGCTGGCAGCTTTCCTGTGGGCGCAATGTCTGGACGTTTCCAATTTGGCAGCCGGGCTCTGCCAGAGAGAGATACAGAGTGTTGCCCCATTAGGAAGCAATGCTTTAGCAGAGCGCGAATGTCTGTGTGGCAGCGAATGCAGTTCCAAGGGACAGTGAAAACCAGCTAGAGCTTTCAGTGCTGGCAGCTTTCCTGTGGGCGCAATCTCTGGACGTTTCCAATTTGGCAGCCGGGCTCTGCCAGAGAGAGATACAGAGTGTTGCCCCATTAGGAAGCAATGCTTTAGCAGAGCGCGAATGTCTGTGTGGCAGCGAATGCAGTTCCAAGGGACAGTGAAAACCAGCTAGAGCTTTAAGTGCTGGCAGCTTTCCTGTGGGCGCAATCTCTGGACGTTTCCAATTTGGCAGCCGGGCTCTGCCAGAGAGAGATACAGAGTGTTGCCCCATTAGGAAGCAATGCTTTAGCAGAGCGCGAATGTCTGTGTGGCAGCGAATGCAGTTCCAAGGGACAGTGAAAACCAGCTAGAGCTTTCAGTGCTGGCAGCTGTCCTGTGGGCTCAATGTCTGGACGTTTCCAATTTGGCAGCCGGGCTCTGCCAGAGAGAGATACAGAGTGTTGCCCCATTACCAAGCAATGCTTTAGCAGAGCGCGAATGTCTGTGTGGCAGCGAATGCAGTTCCAAGGGACAGTGAAAACCAGCTAGAGCTTTCAGTGCTGGCAGCTTTCCTGTGGGCGCAATCTCTGGACGTTTCCAATTTGGCAGCCGGGCTCTGCCAGAGAGAGATAAAGAGTGTTGCCCCATTAGGAAGCAATGCTTTAGCAGAGCGCGAATGTCTGTGTGGCAGCGAATGCAGTTCCAAGGGACAGTGAAAACCAGCTAGAGCTTTCAGTGCTGGCAGCTTTCCTGTGGGCGCAATCTCTGGACGTTTCCAATTTGGCAGCCGGGCTCTGCCAGAGAGAGATACAGAATGTTGCCCCATTACGAAGCAATGCTTTAGCAGAGCGCGAATGTCTGTGTGGCAGCGAATGCAGTTCCAAGGGACAGTGAAAACCAGCTAGAGCTTTCAGTGCTGGCAGCTGTCCTGTGGGCTCAATGTCTGGACGTTTCCAATTTGGCAGCCGGGCTCTGCCAGAGAGAGATACAGAATGTTGCCCCATTACGAAGCAATGCTTTAGCAGAGCGCGAATGTCTGTGTGGCAGCGAATGCAGTTCCAAGGGACAGTGAAAACCAGCTAGAGCTTTCAGTGCTGGCAGCTTTCCTGTGGGCGCAATCTCTGGACGTTTCTAATTTGGCAGCCGGGCTCTGCCAGAGAGAGATACAGAATGTTGCCCCATTACGAAGCAATGCTTTAGCTGAGCGCGAATGTCTGTGTGGCAGCGAATGCAGTTCCAAGGGACAGTGAAAACCAGCTAGAGCTTTCAGTGCTGGCAGCTTTCCTGTGGGCGCAATCTCTGGACGTTTCCAATTTGGCAGCCGGGCTCTGCCAGAGAGAGATACAGAGTGTTGCCCCATTACGAAGCAATGCCTTAGCAGAGCGCGAATGTCTGTGTGGCAGCGAATGCAGTTCCAAGGGACAGTGAAAACCAGCTAGAGCTTTCAGTGCTGGCAGCTTTCCTGTGGGCGCAATCTCTGGACGTTTCCAATTTGGCAGCCGGGCTCTGCCAGAGAGAGATACAGAGTGTTGCCCCATTAGGAAGCAATGCTTTAGCTGAGCGCGAATGTCTGTGTGGCAGCGAATGCAGTTCCAAGGGACAGTGAAAACCAGCTAGAGCTTTCAGTGCTGGCAGCTTTCCTGTGGGCGCAATCTCTGGACGTTTCCAATTTGGCAGCCGGGCTCTACCAGAGAGAGATACAGAGTGTTGCCCCATTAGGAAGCAATGCTTTAGCAGAGCGCGAATGTCTGTGTGGCAGCGAATGCAGTTCCAAGGGACAGTGAAAACCAGCTAGAGCTTTCAGTGCTGGCAGCTTTCCTGTTGGCGCAATCTCTGGACGTTTCCAATTTGGCAGCCGGGCTCTGCCAGAGAGAGATACAGAATGTTGCCCCCTTTCCAAGAAATGCTTTAGCTGAGTGCGAATGTCTGTGTGGCAGCGAATGCAGTTCCAAGGGACAGTGAAAACCAGCTAGAGCTTTCAGTGCTGGCAGCTTTCCTGTGGGCGCAATCTCTGGACGTTTCCAATTTGGCAGCCGGGCTCTGCCAGAGAGAGATACAGAGTGTTGCCCCATTACGAAGCAATGCTTTAGCAGAGCGCGAATGTCTGTGTGGCAGCGAATGCAGTTCCAAGGGACAGTGAAAACCAGCTAGAGCTTTCAGTGCTGGCAGCTTTCCTGTGGGCGCAGTCTCTGGACGTTTCCAATTTGGCAGCCGGGCTCTGCCAGAGAGAGATACAGAGTGTTGCCCCATTAGGAAGCAATGCTTTAGCAGAGCGCGAATGTCTGTGTGGCAGCGAATGCAGTTCCAAGGGACAGTGAAAACCAGCTAGAGCTTTCAGTGCTGGCAGCTTTCCTGTGGGCGCAATCTCTGGACGTTTCCAATTTGGCAGCCGGGCTCTGCCAGAGAGAGATACAGAGTGTTGCCCCATTACCAAGCAATGCTTTAGCAGAGCGCGAATGTCTGTGTGGCAGCGAATGCAGTTCCAAGGGACAGTGAAAACCAGCTACAGTTTTCAGTACTGGCAGCTTTCCTGTGGGCGCAATCTCTGGACGTTTCCAATTTGGCAGCCGGGCTCTGCCAGAGAGAGATACAGAGTGTTGCCCCATTACGAAGCAATGCTTTAGCAGAGCGCGAATGTCTGTGTGGCAGCGAATGAAGTTCCAAGGGACAGTGAAAACCAGCTAGAGCTTTCAGTGCTGGCAGCTTTCCTGTGGGCGCAATCTCTGGACGTTTCCAATTTGGCAGCCGGGCTCTGCCAGAGAGAGATACAGAATGTTGCCCCCTTTCCAAGCAATGCTTTAGCTGAGCGCGAATGTCTGTGTGGCAGCGAATGCAGTTCCAAGGGACAGTGAAAACCAGCTAGAGCTTTCAGTGCTGGCAGCTTTCCTGTGGGCGCAATCTCTGGACGTTTCCAATTTGGCAGCCGGGCTCTGCCAGAGAGAGATACAGAGTGTTGCCCCATTAGGAAGCAATGCTTTAGCAGAGCGCGAATGTCTGTGTGGCAGCGAATGCAGTTCCAAGGGACAGTGAAAACCAGCTAGAGCTTTCAGTGCTGGCAGCTTTCCTGTGGGCGCAATCTCTGGACGTTTCCAATTTGGCAGCCGGGCTCTGCCAGAGAGAGATACAGAGTGTTGCCCCATTAGGAAGCAATGCTTTAGCAGAGCGCGAATGTCTGTGTGGCAGCGAATGCAGTTCCAAGGGACAGTGAAAACCAGCTAGAGCTTTCAGTGCTGGCAGCTTTCCTGTGGGCGCAATCTCTGGACATTTCCAATTGGGCAGCCGGGCTCTGCGAAACAGAGATACAGAATGTTGCCCCCTTACCAAGCAATACTTTAGCTGAGCGCGAATGTCTGTGTGGCAGCGAATGCAGTTCCAAGGGACAGTGAAAACCAGCTACAGTTTTCAGTACTGGCAGCTTTCCTGTGGGCGCAATCTCTGGACGTTTCCAATTTGGCAGCCGGGCTCTGCCACAGAGAGATACAGAGTGTTGCCCAATTAGGAAGCAAAGTTTTAGCAGAGCGTGAATGTCTGTGTGGCAGCGAATGCAGCTCCAAGGGACAGTGAAAACCAGCTAGAGCTTTCAGTGCTGGCAGCTTTCCTGTGGGCGCAATCTCTGGACGTTTCCAATTTGGCAGCCGGGCTCTGCCAGAGAGAGATACAGAGTGTTGCCCTCTTACCAAGCAATGCTTTAGCTGAGCGCGAATGTCTGTGTGGCAGCGAATGCAGTTCCAAGGGACAGTGAAAACCAGCTACAGTTTTCAGTACTGGCAGCTTTCCTGTGGGCGCAATCTCTGGACGTTTCCAATTTGGCAGCCGGGCTCTGCCAGAGAGAGATACAGAGTGTTGCCCCATTACGAAGCAATGCTTTAGCAGAGCGCGAATGTCTGTGTGGCAGCGAATGCAGTTCCAAGGGACAGTGAAAACCAGCTAGAGCTTTCAGTGCTGGCAGCTTTCCTGTGGGCGCAATCTCTGGACGTTTCCAATTTGGCAGCCGGGCTCTGCCAGAGAGAGATACAGAGTGTTGCCCCATTACGAAGCAATGCTTTAGCAGAGCGCGAATGTCTGTGTGGCAGCGAATGCAGTTCCAAGGGACAGTGAAAACCAGCTAGAGCTTTCAGTGCTGGCAGCTTTCCTGTGGGCGCAATCTCTGGACGTTTCCAATTTGGCAGCCGGGCTCTACCAGAGAGAGATACAGAGTGTTGCCCCATTAGGAAGCAATGCTTTAGCAGAGCGCGAATGTCTGTGTGGCAGCGAATGCAGTTCCAAGGGACAGTGAAAACCAGCTAGAGCTTTCAGTGCTGGCAGCTTTCCTGTGGGCGCAATCTCTGGACGTTTCCAATTTGGCAGCCGGGCTCTGCCAGAGAGAGATACAGAATGTTGCCCCCTTTCCAAGAAATGCTTTAGCTGAGTGCGAATATCTGTGTGGCAGCGAATGCAGTTCCAAGGGACAGTGAAAACCAGCTAGAGCTTTCAGTGCTGGCAGCTTTCCTGTGGGCGCAATCTCTGGACGTTTCCAATTTGGCAGCCGGGCTCTGCCAGAGAGAGATACAGAGTGTTGCCCCATTACGAAGCAATGCTTTAGCAGAGCACGAATGTCTGTGTGGCAGCGAATGCAGTTCCAAGGGACAGTGAAAACCAGCTAGAGCTTTCAGTGCTGGCAGCTTTCCTGTGGGCGCAATCTCTGGACGTTTCCAATTTGGCAGCCGGGCTCTGCCAGAGAGAGATACAGAGTGTTGCCCCATTACGAAGCAATGCTTTAGCAGAGCGCGAATGTCTGTGTGGCAGCGAATGCAGTTCCAAGGGACAGTGAAAACCAGCTACAGCTTTCAGTGCTGGCAGCTTTCCTGTGGGCGCAGTCTCTGGACGTTTCCAATTTGGCAGCCGGGCTCTGCCAGAGAGAGATACAGAGTGTTGCCCCATTAGGAAGCAATGCTTTAGCAGAGCGCGAATGTCTGTGTGGCAGCGAATGCAGTTCCAAGGGACAGTGAAAACCAGCTAGAGCTTTCAGTGCTGGCAGCTTTCCTGTGGGCGCAATCTCTGGACGTTTCCAATTTGGCAGCCGGGCTCTGCCAGAGAGAGATACAGAGTGTTGCCCCATTACCAAGCAATGCTTTAGCAGAGCGCGAATGTCTGTGTGGCAGCGAATGCAGTTCCAAGGGACAGTGAAAACCAGCTAGAGCTTTCAGTGCTGGCAGCTTTCCTGTGGGCGCAATCTCTGCACGTTTCCAATTTGGCAGCCGGGCTCTGCCAGAGAGAGATACAGAGTGTTGCCCCATTACGAAGCAATGCTTTAGCAGAGCGTGAATGTCTGTGTGGCAGCGAATGCAGTTCCAAGGGACAGTGAAAACCAGCTAGAGCTTTCAGTGCTGGCAGCTTTCCTGTGGGCGCAATCTCTGGACGTTTCCAATTTGGCAGCCGGGCTCTGCCAGAGAGAGATACAGAATGTTGCCCCCTTTCCAAGCAATGCTTTAGCTGAGCGCGAATGTCTGTGTGGCAGCGAATGCAGTTCCAAGGGACAGTGAAAACCAGCTAGAGCTTTCAGTGCTGGCAGCTTTCCTGTGGGCGCAATCTCTGGACGTTTCCAATTTGGCAGCCGGGCTCTGCCAGAGAGAGATACAGAGTGTTGCCCCATTACGAAGCAATGCTTTAGCTGAGCGCGAATGTCTGTGTGGCAGCGAATGCAGTTCCAAGGGACAGTGAAAACCAGCTAGAGCTTTCAGTGCTGGCAGCTTTCCTGTGGGCGCAATCTCTGGACGTTTCCAATTCGGCAGCCGGGCTCTGCCAGAGAGAGATACAGAGTGTTGCCCTCTTACCAAGCAATGCTTTAGCTGAGCGCGAATGTCTGTGTGGCAGCGAATGCAGTTCCAAGGGACAGTGAAAACCAGCTACAGTTTTCAGTACTGGCAGCTTTCCTGTGGGCGCAATCTCTGGACGTTTCCAATTTGGCAGCCGGGCTCTGCCAGAGAGAGATACAGAGTGTTGCCCCATTACGAAGCAATGCTTTAGCAGAGCGCGAATGTCTGTGTGGCAGCGAATGCAGTTCCAAGGGACAGTGAAAACCAGCTAGAGCTTTCAGTGCTGGCAGCTTTCCTGTGGGCGCAATCTCTGGACGTTTCCAATTTGGCAGCCGGGCTCTGCCAGAGAGAAATACAGAATGTTGCCCCCATTCCAAGCAATGCTTTAGCTGAGTGCGAATGTCTGTGTGGCAGCGAATGCAGTTCCAAGGGACAGTGAAAACCAGCTAGAGCTTTCAGTGCTGGCAGCTTTCCTGTGGGCGCAATCTCTGGACGTTTCCAATTTGGCAGCCGGGCTCTGCCAGAGAGAGATACAGAGTGTTGCCCCATTACGAAGCAATGCTTTAGCAGAGCGCGAATGTCTGTGTGGCAGCGAATGCAGTTCCAAGGGACAGTGAAAACCAGCTAGAGCTTTCAGTGCTGGCAGCTTTCCTGTGGGCGCAATCTCTGGACGTTTCCAATTTGGCAGCCGGGCTCTACCAGAGAGAGATACAGAGTGTTGCCCCATTAGGAAGCAATGCTTTAGCAGAGCGCGAATGTCTGTGTGGCAGCGAATGCAGTTCCAAGGGACAGTGAAAACCAGCTAGAGCTTTCAGTGCTGGCAGCTTTCCTGTGGGCGCAATCTCTGGACGTTTCCAATTTGGCAGCCGGGCTCTGCCAGAGAGAGATACAGAATGTTGCCCCCTTTCCAAGCAATGCTTTAGCTGAGCGCGAATGTCTGTGTGGCAGCGAATGCAGTTCCAAGGGACAGTGAAAACCAGCTAGAGCTTTCAGTGCTGGCAGCTTTCCTGTGGGCGCAATCTCTGGACGTTTCCAATTTGGCAGCCGGGCTCTGCCAGAGAGAGATACAGAGTGTTGCCCCATTACGAAGCAATGCTTTAGCTGAGCGCGAATGTCTGTGTGGCAGCGAATGCAGTTCCAAGGGACAGTGAAAACCAGCTAGAGCTTTCAGTGCTGGCAGCTTTCCTGTGGGCGCAATCTCTGGACGTTTCCAATTTGGCAGCCGGGCTCTGCCAGAGAGAGATACAGAGTGTTGCCCTCTTACCAAGCAATGCTTTAGCTGAGCGCGAATGTCTGTGTGGCAGCGAATGCAGTTCCAAGGGACAGTGAAAACCAGCTAGAGCTTTCAGTGCTGGCAGCTTTCCTGTGGGCGCAATCTCTGGACGTTTCCAATTTGGCAGCCGGGCTCTGCCAGAGAGAAATACAGAATGTTGCCCCCATTCCAAGCAATGCTTTAGCTGAGTGCGAATGTCTGTGTGGCAGCGAATGCAGTTCCAAGGGACAGTGAAAACCAGCTAGAGCTTTCAGTGCTGGCAGCTTTCCTGTGGGCGCAATCTCTGGACGTTTCCAATTTGGCAGCCGGGCTCTGCCAGAGAGAGATACAGAGTGTTGCCCCATTACGAAGCAATGCTTTAGCAGAGCGCGAATGTCTGTGTGGCAGCGAATACAGTTCCAAGGGACAGTGAAAACCAGCTAGAGCTTTCAGTGCTGGCAGCTTTCCTGTGGGCGCAATCTCTGGACGTTTCAAATTTGGCAGCCGGGCTCTGCCAGTGAGAGATACAGAGTGTTGCCCCATTACGAAGCAATGCTTTAGCAGAGCGCGAATGTCTGTGTGGCAGCGAATGCAGTTCCAAGGGACAGTGAAAACCAGCTAGAGCTTTCAGTGCTGGCAGCTTTCCTGTGGGCGCAATCTCTGGACGTTTCCAATTTGGCAGCCGGGCTCTGCCAGAGAGAGATACAGAGTGTTGCCCCATTACGAAGCAATGCTTTAGCAGAGCGCGAATGTCTGTGTGGCAGCGGATGCAGTTCCAAGGGACAGTGAAAACCAGCTAGAGCTTTCAGTGCTGGCAGCTTTCCTGTGGGCGCAGTCTCTGGACGTTTCCAATTTGGCAGCCGGGCTCTGCCAGAGAGAGATACAGAGTGTTGCCCCATTAGGAAGCAATGCTTTAGCTGAGTGCGAATGTCTGTGTGGCAGCGAATGCAGTTCCAAGGGACAGTGAAAACCAGCTAGAGCTTTCAGTGCTGGCAGCTTTCCTGTGGGCGCAATCTCTGGACGTTTCCAATTTGGCAGCCGGGCTCTGCCAGAGAGAGATACAGAGTGTTGCCCCATTAGGAAGCAATGCTTTAGCAGAGCGCGAATGTCTGTGTGGCAGCGAATGCAGTTCCAAGGGACAGTGAAAACCAGCTAGAGCTTTCAGTGCTGGCAGCTTTCCTGTGGGCGCAATCTCTGGACGTTTCCAATTTGGCAGCCGGGCTCTGCCAGAGAGAGATACAGAGTGTTGCCCCATTACCAAGCAATGCTTTAGCAGAGCGCGAATGTCTGTGTGGCAGCGAATGCAGTTCCAAGGGACAGTGAAAACCAGCTAGAGCTTTCAGTGCTGGCAGCTTTCCTGTGGGCGCAATCTCTGCACGTTTCCAATTTGGCAGCCGGGCTCTGCCAGAGAGAGATACAGAGTGTTGCCCCATTACGAAGCAATGCTTTAGCAGAGCGTGAATGTCTGTGTGGCAGCGAATGCAGTTCCAAGGGACAGTGAAAACCAGCTAGAGCTTTCAGTGCTGGCAGCTTTCCTGTGGGCGCAATCTCTGGACGTTTCCAATTTGGCAGCCGGGCTCTGCCAGAGAGAGATACAGAATGTTGCCCCCTTTCCAAGCAATGCTTTAGCTGAGCGCGAATGTCTGTGTGGCAGCGAATGCAGTTCCAAGGGACAGTGAAAACCAGCTAGAGCTTTCAGTGCTGGCAGCTTTCCTGTGGGCGCAATCTCTGGACGTTTCCAATTTGGCAGCCGGGCTCTGCCAGAGAGAGATACAGAGTGTTGCCCCATTACGAAGCAATGCTTTAGCTGAGCGCGAATGTCTGTGTGGCAGCGAATGCAGTTCCAAGGGACAGTGAAAACCAGCTAGAGCTTTCAGTGCTGGCAGCTTTCCTGTGGGTGCAATCTCTGGACGTTTCCAATTTGGCAGCCGGGCTCTGCCAGAGAGAGATACAGAGTGTTGCCCCATTACCAAGCAATGCTTTAGCAGAGCGCGAATGTCTGTGTGGCAGCGAATGCAGTTCCAAGGGACAGTGAAAACCAGCTAGAGCTTTCAGTGCTGGCAGCTTTCCTGTGGGCGCAATCTCTGGACGTTTCCAATTTGGCAGCCGGGCTCTGCCAGAGAGAGATACAGAGTGTTGCCCCATTACGAAGCAATGCTTTAGCAGAGCGCCAATATCTGTGTGGCAGCGAATGCAGTTCCAAGGAACAGTGAAAACCAGCTAGAGCTTTCAGTGCTGGCAGCTTTCCTGTGGGCGCAATCTCTGGACGTTTCCAATTTGGCAGCCGGGCTCTGCCAGAGAGAGATACAGAGTGTTGCCCCATTACGAAGCAATGCTTTAGCAGAGCGCGAATGTCTGTGTGGCAGCGAATGCAGTTCCAAGGGACAGTGAAAACCAGCTAGAGCTTTCAGTGCTGGCAGCTGTCCTGTGGGCTCAATGTCTGGACGTTTCCAATTTGGCAGCCGGGCTCTGCCAGAGAGAGATACAGAATGTTGCCCCATTACGAAGCAATGCTTTAGCAGAGCGCGAATGTCTGTGTGGCAGCGAATGCAGTTCCAAGGGACAGTGAAAACCAGCTACAGTTTTCAGTGCTGGCAGCTTTCCTGTGGGCGCAATGTCTGGACGTTTCCAATTTGGCAGCCGGGCTCTGCCAGAGAGAGATACAGAGTGTTGCCCCATTACGAAGCAATGCTTTAGCAGAGCGCGAATGTCTGTGTGGCAGCGAATGCAGTTCCAAGGGACAGTGAAAACCAGCTAGAGCTTTCAGTGCTGGCAGCTTTCCTGTGGGCGCAATGTCTGGACGTTTCCAATTTGGCAGCCGGGCTCTGCCAGAGAGAGATACAGAATGTTGCCCCATTACGAAGCAATGCTTTAGCAGAGCGCGAATGTCTGTGTGGCAGCGAATGCAGTTCCAAGGGACAGTGAAAACCAGCTACAGTTTTCAGTACTGGCAGCTTTCCGCTGGGCGCAATCTCTGGACGTTTCCAATTTGGCAGCCGGGCTCTGCCAGAGAGAGATACAGAGTGTTGCCCCATTACGAAGCAATGCTTTAGCAGAGCGCGAATGTCTGTGTGGCAGCGAATGCAGTTCCAAGGGACAGTGAAAACCAGCTAGAGCTTTCAGTGCTGGCAGCTTTCCTGTGGGCGCAATCTCTGGACGTTTCCAATTTGGCAGCCGGGCTCTGCCAGAGAGAGATACAGAATGTTGCCCCCTTTCCAAGCAATGCTTTAGCTGAGCGCGAATGTCTGTGTGGCAGCGAATGCAGTTCCAAGGGACAGTGAAAACCAGCTAGAGCTTTCAGTGCTGGCAGCTTTCCTGTGGGCGCAATCTCTGGACGTTTCCAATTTGGCAGCCGGGCTCTGCCAGAGAGAGATACAGAGTGTTGCCCCATTACGAAGCAATGCTTTAGCAGAGCGCGAATGTCTGTGTGGCAGCGAATGCAGTTCCAAGGGACAGTGAAAACCAGCTAGAGCTTTCAGTGCTGGCAGCTTTCCTGTGGGTGCCATCTCTGGACGTTTCCAATTTGGCAGCCGGGCTCTGCCAGAGAGAGATACAGAGTGTTGCCCCATTACGAAGCAATGCTTTAGCAGAGCGCGAATGTCTGTGTGGCAGCGAATGCAGTTCCAAGGGACAGTGAAAACCAGCTAGAGCTTTCAGTGCTGGCAGCTTTCCTGTGGGCGCAATCTCTGGACGTTTCCAATTTGGCAGCCGCGCTCTGCCAGAGAGAGATACAGAGTGTTGCCCCATTACGAAGCAATGCTTTAGCAGAGCGCGAATGTCTGTGTGGCAGCGAATGCAGTTCCAAGGGACAGTGAAAACCAGCTAGAGCTTTCAGTGCTGGCAGCTTTCCTGTGGGCGCAATCTCTGGACGTTTCCAATTTGGCAGCCGGGCTCTGCCAGAGAGAGATACAGAGTGTTGCCCCATTACGAAGCAAAGCTTTAGCAGAGCGCGAATGTCTGTGTGGCAGCGAATGCAGTTCCAAGGGACAGTGAAAACCAGCTAGAGCTTTCAGTGCTGGCAGCTTTCCTGTGGGCGCAATGTCTGGACGTTTCCAATTTGGCAGCCGGGCTCTGCCAGAGAGAGATACAGAGTGTTGCCCCATTACGAAGCAATGCTTTAGCAGAGCGCGAATGTCTGTGTGGCAGCGAATGCAGTTCCAAGGGACAGTGAAAACCAGCTAGAGCTTTCAGTGCTGGCAGCTTTCCTGTGGGCGCAATCTCTGGACGTTTCCAATTTGGCAGCCGGGCTCTGCCAGAGAGAGATACAGAGTGTTGCCCCATTACGAAGCAATGCTTTAGCAGAGCGCGAATGTCTGTGTGGCAGCGAATGCAGTTCCAAGGGACAGTGAAAACCAGCTAGAGCTTTCAGTGCTGGCAGCTTTCCTGTGGGCGCAATCTCTGGACGTTTCCAATTTGGCAGCCGGGCTCTGCCAGAGAGAGATACAGAATGTTGCCCCCTTTCCAAGCAATGCTTTAGCTGAGCGCGAATGTCTGTGTGGCAGCGAATGCAGTTCCAAGGGACAGTGAAAACCAGCTAGAGCTTTCAGTGCTGGCAGCTTTCCTGTGGGCGCAATCTCTGGACGTTTCCAATTTGGCAGCCGGGCTCTGCCACAGAGAGATACAGAATGTTGCCCTCTTACCAAGCAATGCTTTAGCTGAGCGCGAATGTCTGTGTGGCAGCGAATGCAGTTCCAAGGGACAGTGAAAACCAGCTACAGTTTTCAGTGCTGGCAGCTTTCCTGTGGGCGCAATCTCTGGACGTTTCCAATTTGGCAGCCGGGCTCTGCCAGAGAGAGATACAGAGTGTTGCCCCATTACCAAGCAATGCTTTAGCAGAGCGCGAATGTCTGTGTGGCAGCGAATGCAGTTCCAAGGGACAGTGAAAACCAGCTAGATCTTTCACTGCTGGCAGCTTTCCTGTGGGCGCAATCTCTGGACGTTTCCAATTTGGCAGCCGGGCTCTGCCACAGAGAGATACATAGTGTTGCCCAATTAGGAAGCAAATTTTTAGCAGAGCGTGAATATCTGTGTGGCAGCGAATGCAGTTCCAAGGGACAGTGAAAACCAGCTAGAGCTTTCAGTGCTGGCAGCTTTCCTGTGGGCGCAATCTCTGGACGTTTCCAATTTGGCAGCCGGGCTCTGCCAGAGAGAGATACAGAGTGTTGCCCAATTAGGAAGCAATGCTTTAGCAGAGCGCGAATGTCTGTGTGGCAGCGAATGCAGTTCCAAGGGACAGTGAAAACCAGCTAGAGCTTTCAGTGCTGGCAGCTTTCCTGTGGGTGCCATCTCTGGACGTTTCCAATTTGGCAGCCGGGCTCTGCCAGAGAGAGATACAGAGTGTTGCCCCATTACGAAGCAATGCTTTAGCAGAGCGCGAATGTCTGTGTGGCAGCGAATGCAGTTCCAAGGGACAGTGAAAACCAGCTAGAGCTTTCAGTGCTGGCAGCTTTCCTGTGGGTGCAATCTCTGGACGTTTCCAATTTGGCAGCCGGGCTCTGCCAGAGAGAGATACAGAGTGTTGCCCCATTACCAAGCAATGCTTTAGCAGAGCGCGAATGTCTGTGTGGCAGCGAATGCAGTTCCAAGGGACAGTGAAAACCAGCTAGAGCTTTCAGTGCTGGCAGCTTTCCTGTGGGCGCAGTCTCTGGACGTTTCCAATTTGGCAGCCGGGCTCTGCCAGAGAGAGATACAGAATGTTGCCCCCTTTCCAAGCAATGCTTTAGCTGAGTGCGAATGTCTGTGTGGCAGCGAATGCAGTTCCAAGGGACAGTGAAAACCAGCTAGAGCTTTCAGTGCTGGCAGCTTTCCTGTGGGTGCAATCTCTGGACGTTTCCAATTTGGCAGCCGGGCTCTGCCAGAGAGAGATACAGAGTGTTGCCCCATTACGAAGCAATGCTTTAGCAGAGCGCGAATGTCTGTGTGGCAGCGAATGCAGTTCCAAGGGACAGTGAAAACCAGCTAGAGCTTTCAGTGCTGGCAGCTTTCCTGTGGGCGCAATCTCTGGACGTTTCCAATTTGGCAGCCGGGCTCTGCCAGAGAGAGATACAGAGTGTTGCCCTCTTACCAAGCAATGCTTTAGCTGAGCGCGAATGTCTGTGTGGCAGCGAATGCAGTTCCAAGGGACAGTGAAAACCAGCTAGAGCTTTCAGTGCTGGCAGCTTTCCTGTGGGTGCCATCTCTGGACGTTTCCAATTTCGCAGCCGGGCTCTGCCAGAGAGAGATACAGAGTGTTGCCCCATTACGAAGCAATGCTTTAGCAGAGCGCGAATGTCTGTGTGGCAGCGAATGCAGTTCCAAGGGACAGTGAAAACCAGCTAGAGCTTTCAGTGCTGGCAGCTTTCCTGTGGGCGCAATCTCTGGACGTTTCCAATTTGGCAGCCGGGCTCTGCCAGAGAGAGATACAGAGTGTTGCCCCATTACGAAGCAATGCTTTAGCAGAGCGCGAATGTCTGTGTGGCAGCGAATGCAGTTCCAAGGGACAGTGAAAACCAGCTAGAGCTTTCAGTGCTGGCAGCTTTCCTGTGGGCGCAATCTCTGGACGTTTCCAATTTGGCAGCCGGGCTCTGCCAGAGAGAGATACAGAGTGTTGCCCCATTACGAAGCAATGCTTTAGCAGAGCGCGAATGTCTGTGTGGCAGCGAATGCAGTTCCAAGGGACAGTGAAAACCAGCTAGAGCTTTCAGTGCTGGCAGCTGTCCTGTGGGCGCAATCTCTGGACGTTTCCAATTTGGCAGCCGGGCTCTGCCACAGAGAGATACAGAGTGTTGCCCAATTAGGAAGCAAAGTTTTAGCAGAGCGTGAATATCTGTGTGGCAGCGAATGCAGTTCCAAGGGACAGTGAAAACCAGCTAGAGCTTTCAGTGCTGGCAGCTTTCCTGTGGGCGCAATCTCTGGACGTTTCCAATTTGGCAGCCAGGCTCTGCCAGAGAGAGATACAGAGTGTTGCCCCATTACGAAGCAATGCTTTAGCAGAGCGCGAACGTCTATGTGGCAGCGAATGCAGTTCCAAGGGACAGTGAAAACCAGCTAGAGCTTTCAGTGCTGGCAGCTTTCCTGTGGGCGCAATCTCTGGACGTTTCCAATTTGGCAGCCGGGCTCTGCCAGAGAGAGAGACAGAGTGTTGCCCCATTACGAAGCAATGCTTTAGCAGAGCGCGAATGTCTGTGTGGCAGCGAATGCAGTTCCAAGGGACAGTGAAAACCAGCTAGAGCTTTCAGTGCTGGCAGCTTTCCTGTGGGCGCAATCTCTGGACGTTTCCAATTTGGCAGCCGGGCTCTGCCAGAGAGAGATACAGAGTGTTGCCCTCTTACCAAGCAATGCTTTAGCTGAGCGCGAATGTCTGTGTGGCAGCGAATGCAGTTCCAAGGGACAGTGAAAACCAGCTAGAGCTTTCAGTGCTGGCAGCTTTCCTGTGGGTGCCATCTCTGGACGTTTCCAATTTCGCAGCCGGGCTCTGCCAGAGAGAGATACAGAGTGTTGCCCCATTACGAAGCAATGCTTTAGCAGAGCGCGAATGTCTGTGTGGCAGCGAATGCAGTTCCAAGGGACAGTGAAAACCAGCTAGAGCTTTCAGTGCTGGCAGCTTTCCTGTGGGCGCAATCTCTGGACGTTTCCAATTTGGCAGCCGGGCTCTGCCAGAGAGAGATACAGAGTGTTGCCCCATTACGAAGCAATGCTTTAGCAGAGCGCGAATGTCTGTGTGGCAGCGAATGCAGTTCCAAGGGACAGTGAAAACCAGCTAGAGCTTTCAGTGCTGGCAGCTTTCCTGTGGGCGCAATCTCTGGACGTTTCCAATTTGGCAGCCAGGCTCTGCCAGAGAGAGATACAGAGTGTTGCCCCATTACGAAGCAATGCTTTAGCAGAGCGCGAACGTCTATGTGGCAGCGAATGCAGTTCCAAGGGACAGTGAAAACCAGCTAGAGCTTTCAGTGCTGGCAGCTTTCCTGTGGGCGCAATCTCTGGACGTTTCCAATTTGGCAGCCGGGCTCTGCCAGAGAGAGAGACAGAGTGTTGCCCCATTACGAAGCAATGCTTTAGCAGAGCGCGAATGTCTGTGTGGCAGCGAATGCAGTTCCAAGGGACAGTGAAAACCAGCTAGAGCTTTCAGTGCTGGCAGCTTTCCTGTGGGCGCAATCTCTGGACGTTTCCAATTTGGCAGCCGGGATCTGCCACAGAGAGATACAGAGTGTTGCCCAATTAGGAAGCAAAGTTTTAGCAGAGCGTGAATATCTGTGTGGCAGCGAATGCAGTTCCAAGGGACAGTGAAAACCAGCTAGAGCTTTCAGTGCTGGCAGCTTTCCTGTGGGCGCAATCTCTGGACGTTTCCAATTTGGCAGCCGGGCTCTGCCAGAGAGAGATACAGAGTGTTGCCCCATTACCAAGCAATGCTTTAGCAGAGCGCGAATGTCTGTGTGGCAGCGAATGCAGTTCCAAGGGACAGTGAAAACCAGCTAGAGCTTTCAGTGCTGGCAGCTTTCCTGTGGGTGCCATCTCTGGACGTTTCCAATTTGGCAGCCGGGCTCTGCCAGAGAGAGATACAGAGTGTTGCCCCATTAGGAAGCAATGCTTTAGCAGAGCGCGAATGTCTGTGTGGCAGCGAATGCAGTTCCAAGGGACAGTGAAAACCAGCTAGAGCTTTCAGTGCTGGCAGCTTTCCTGTGGACGCAATCTCTGGACGTTTCCAATTTGGCAGCCGGGCTCTGCCAGAGAGAGATACAGAGTGTTGCCCCATTACGAAGCAATGCTTTAGCAGAGCGCGAATGTCTGTGTGGCAGCGAATGCAGTTCCAAGGGACAGTGAAAACCAGCTAGAGCTTTCACTGCTGGCAGCTTTCCTGTGGGCGCAATCTCTGGACGTTTCCAATTTGGCAGCCGGGCTCTGCCAGAGAGAGATACAGAATGTTGCCCCCTTTCCAAGCAATGCTTTAGCTGAGCGCGAATGTCTGTGTGGCAGCGAATGCAGTTCCAAGGGACAGTGAAAACCAGCTAGAGCTTTCAGTGCTGGCAGCTTTCCTGTGGGCGCTATCTCTGGACGTTTCCAATTTGGCAGCCGGGCTCTGCCAGAGAGAGATACAGAGTGTTGCCCCATTACCAAGCAATGCTTTAGCAGAGCGCGAATGTCTGTGTGGCAGCGAATGCAGTTCCAAGGGACAGTGAAAACCAGCTAGAGCTTTCAGTGCTGGCAGCTTTCCTGTGGGCGCAGTCTCTGGACGTTTCCAATTTGGCAGCCGGGCTCTGCCAGAGAGAGATACAGAATGTTGCCCCCTTACCAAGCAATGCTTTAGCTGAGCGCGAATGTCTGTGTGGCAGCGAATGCAGTTCCAAGGGACAGTGAAAACCAGCTAGAGCTTTCAGTGCTGGCAGCTTTCCTGTGGGCGCAATCTCTGGACGTTTCCAATTTGGCAGCCGGGCTCTGCCACAGAGAGATACAGAATGTTGCCCTCTTACCAAGCAATGCTTTAGCTGAGCGCGAATGTCTGTGTGGCAGCGAATGCAGTTCCAAGGGACAGTGAAAACCAGCTACAGTTTTCAGTACTGGCAGCTTTCCTGTGGGCGCAATCTCTGGACGTTTCCAATTTGGCAGCCGGGCTCTGCCAGAGAGAGATACAGAGTGTTGCCGCATTACCAAGCAATGCTTTAGCAGAGCGCGAATGTCTGTGTGGCAGCGAATGCAGTTCCAAGGGACAGTGAAAACCAGCTAGATCTTTCACTGCTGGCAGCTTTCCTGTGGGCGCAATCTCTGGACGTTTCCAATTTGGCAGCCGGGCTCTGCCACAGAGAGATACATAGTGTTGCCCAATTAGGAAGCAAATTTTTAGCAGAGCGTGAATATCTGTGTGGCAGCGAATGCAGTTCCAAGGGACAGTGAAAACCAGCTAGAGCTTTCAGTGCTGGCAGCTTTCCTGTGGGCGCAATCTCTGGACGTTTCCAATTTGGCAGCCGGGCTCTGCCAGAGAGAGATACAGAGTGTTGCCCAATTAGGAAGCAATGCTTTAGCAGAGCGCGAATGTCTGTGTGGCAGCGAATGCAGTTCCAAGGGACAGTGAAAACCAGCTAGAGCTTTCAGTGCTGGCAGCTTTCCTGTGGGTGCCATCTCTGGACGTTTCCAATTTGGCAGCCGGGCTCTGCCAGAGAGAGATACAGAGTGTTGCCCCATTACGAAGCAATGCTTTAGCAGAGCGCGAATGTCTGTGTGGCAGCGAATGCAGTTCCAAGGGACAGTGAAAACCAGCTAGAGCTTTCAGTGCTGGCAGCTTTCCTGTGGGTGCAATCTCTGGACGTTTCCAATTTGGCAGCCGGGCTCTGCCAGAGAGAGATACAGAGTGTTGCCCCATTACCAAGCAATGCTTTAGCAGAGCGCGAATGTCTGTGTGGCAGCGAATGCAGTTCCAAGGGACAGTGAAAACCAGCTAGAGCTTTCAGTGCTGGCAGCTTTCCTGTGGGCGCAGTCTCTGGACGTTTCCAATTTGGCAGCCGGGCTCTGCCAGAGAGAGATACAGAATGTTGCCCCCTTTCCAAGCAATGCTTTAGCTGAGTGCGAATGTCTGTGTGGCAGCGAATGCAGTTCCAAGGGACAGTGAAAACCAGCTAGAGCTTTCAGTGCTGGCAGCTTTCCTGTGGGTGCAATCTCTGGACGTTTCCAATTTGGCAGCCGGGCTCTGCCAGAGAGAGATACAGAGTGTTGCCCCATTACGAAGCAATGCTTTAGCAGAGCGCGAATGTCTGTGTGGCAGCGAATGCAGTTCCAAGGGACAGTGAAAACCAGCTAGAGCTTTCAGTGCTGGCAGCTTTCCTGTGGGCGCAATCTCTGGACGTTTCCAATTTGGCAGCCGGGCTCTGCCAGAGAGAGATACAGAGTGTTGCCCTCTTACCAAGCAATGCTTTAGCTGAGCGCGAATGTCTGCGTGGCAGCGAATGCAGTTCCAAGGGACAGTGAAAACCAGCTAGAGCTTTCAGTGCTGGCAGCTTTCCTGTGGGTGCCATCTCTGGACGTTTCCAATTTCGCAGCCGGGCTCTGCCAGAGAGAGATACAGAGTGTTGCCCCATTACGAAGCAATGCTTTAGCAGAGCGCGAATGTCTGTGTGGCAGCGAATGCAGTTCCAAGGGACAGTGAAAACCAGCTAGAGCTTTCAGTGCTGGCAGCTGTCCTGTGGGCGCAATCTCTGGACGTTTCCAATTTGGCAGCCGGGCTCTGCCACAGAGAGATACAGAGTGTTGCCCAATTAGGAAGCAAAGTTTTAGCAGAGCGTGAATGTCTGTGTGGCAGCGAATGCAGTTCCAAGGGACAGTGAAAACCAGCTAGAGCTTTCAGTGCTGGCAGCTTTCCTGTGGGCGCAATCTCTGGACGTTTCCAATTTGGCAGCCGGGCTCTGCCAGAGAGAGATACAGAGTGTTGCCGCATTACGAAGCAATGCTTTAGCAGAGCGCGAATATCTGTGTGGCAGCGAATGCAGTTCCAAGGGACAGTGAAAACCAGCTAGAGCTTTCAGTGCTGGCAGCTTTCCTGTGGGCGCAATCTCTGGACGTTTCCAATTTGGCAGCCGGGCTCTGCCAGAGAGAGATACAGAGTGTTGCCCCATTACGAAGCAATGCTTTAGCAGAGCGCGAATGTCTGTGTGGCAGCGAATGCAGTTCCAAGGGACAGTGAAAACCAGCTAGAGCTTTCAGTGCTGGCAGCTTTCCTGTGGGTGCCATCTCTGGACGTTTCCAATTTGGCAGCCGGGCTCTGCCAGAGAGAGATACAGAGTGTTGCCCCATTAGGAAGCAATGCTTTAGCAGAGCGCGAATGTCTGTGTGGCAGCGAATGCAGTTCCAAGGGACAGTGAAAACCAGCTAGAGCTTTCACTGCTGGCAGCTTTCCTGTGGGCGCAATCTCTGGACGTTTCCAATTTGGCAGCCGGGCTCTGCCAGAGAGAGATACAGAATGTTGCCCCATTACGAAGCAATGCTTTAGCTGAGCGCGAATGTCTGTGTGGCAGCGAATGCAGTTCCAAGGGACAGTGAAAACCAGCTAGAGCTTTCAGTGCTGGCAGCTTTCCTGTGGGCGCAATCTCTGGACGTTTCCAATTTGGCAGCCGGGCTCTGCCAGAGAGAGATACAGAGTGTTGCCCCATTACGAAGCAATGCTTTAGCAGAGCGCGAATGTCTGTGTGGCAGCGAATGCAGTTCCAAGGGACAGTGAAAACCAGCTAGAGCTTTCAGTGCTGGCAGCTTTCCTGTGGGCGCAATCTCTGGACGTTTCCAATTTGGCAGCCGGGCTCTGCCAGAGAGAGATACAGAATGTTGCCCCCTTACCAAGCAATGCTTTAGCTGAGCGCGAATGTCTGTGTGGCAGCGAATGCAGTTCCAAGGGACAGTGAAAACCAGCTAGAGCTTTCAGTGCTGGCAGCTTTCCTGTGGGCGCAATCTCTGGACGTTTCCAATTTGGCAGCCGGGCTCTGCCAGAGAGAGATACAGAGTGTTGCCCCATTACGAAGCAATGCTTTAGCAGAGCGCGAATGTCTGTGTGGCAGCGAATGCAGTTCCAAGGGACAGTGAAAACCAGCTAGAGCTTTCACTGCTGGCAGCTTTCCTGTGGGCGCAATCTCTGGACGTTTCCAATTTGGCAGCCGGGCTCTGCCAGAGAGAGATACAGAATGTTGCCCCCTTACCAAGCAATGCTTTAGCAGAGCGCGAATGTCTGTGTGGCAGCGAATGCAGTTCCAAGGGACAGTGAAAACCAGCTAGAGCTTTCAGTGCTGGCAGCTTTCCTGTGGGCGCAATCTCTGGACGTTTCCAATTTGGCAGCCGGGCTCTGCCACAGAGAGATACAGAGTGTTGCCCAATTAGGAAGCAAAGTTTTAGCAGAGCGTGAATGTCTGTGTGGCAGCGAATGCAGTTCCAAGGGACAGTGAAAACCAGCTAGAGCTTTCAGTGCTGTCAGCTTTCCTGTGGGCGCAATCTCTGGACGTTTCCAATTTGGCAGCCGGGCTCTGCCAGAGAGAGATACAGAGTGTTGCCCCATTACGAAGCAATGCTTTAGCAGAGCGCGAATGTCTGTGTGGCAGCGAATGCAGTTCCAAGGGACAGTGAAAACCAGCTAGAGCTTTCAGTGCTGGCAGCTTTCCTGTGGGCGCAATCTCTGGACGTTTCCAATTTGGCAGCCGGGCTCTGCCAGAGAGAGATACAGAGTGTTGCCCCATTACGAAGCAATGCTTTAGCAGAGCGCAAATGTCTGTGTGGCAGCGAATGCAGTTCCAAGGGACAGTGAAAACCAGCTAGAGCTTTCAGTGCTGGCAGCTTTCCTGTGGGCGCAATCTCTGGACGTTTCCAATTTGGCAGCCGGGCTCTGCCAGAGAGAGATACAGAGTGTTGCCCCATTACGAAGCAATGCTTTAGCAGAGCGTGAATGTCTGTGTGGCAGCGAATGCAGTTCCAAGGGACAGTGAAAACCAGCTAGAGCTTTCAGTGCTGGCAGCTTTCCTGTGGGCGCAATCTCTGGACGTTTCCAATTTGGCAGCCGGGCTCTGCCAGAGAGAGATACAGAATGTTGCCCCATTACGAAGCAATGCTTTAGCAGAGCGCGAATGTCTGTGTGGCAGCGAATGCAGTTCCAAGGGACAGTGAAAACCAGCTAGAGCTTTCAGTGCTGGCAGCTTTCCTGTGGGCGCAATCTCTGGACGTTTCCAATTTGGCAGCCGGGCTCTGCCAGAGAGAGACACAGAGTGTTGCCCCATTACGAAGCAATGCTTTAGCAGAGCGCGAATGTCTGTGTGGCAGCGAATGCAGTTCCAAGGGACAGTGAAAACCAGCTAGAGCTTTCACTGCTGGCAGCTTTCCTGTGGGCGCAATCTCTGGACGTTTCCAATTTGGCAGCCGGGCTCTGCCACAGAGAGATACAGAGTGTTGCCCAATTAGGAAGCAAAGTTTTAGCAGAGCGTGAATATCTGTGTGGCAGCGAATGCAGTTCCAAGGGACAGTGAAAACCAGCTAGAGCTTTCAGTGCTGGCAGCTTTCCTGTGGGCGCAATCTCTGGACGTTTCCAATTTGGCAGCCGGGCTCTGCCAGAGAGAGATACAGAGTGTTGCCCCATTACGAAGCAATGCTTTAGCAGAGCGCGAATGTCTGTGTGGCAGCGAATGCAGTTCCAAGGGACAGTGAAAACCAGCTAGAGCTTTCAGTGCTGGCAGCTTTCCTGTGGGTGCCATCTCTGGACGTTTCCAATTTGGCAGCCGGGCTCTGCCAGAGAGAGATACAGAGTGTTGCCCCATTACGAAGCAATGCTTTAGCAGAGCGCGAATGTCTGTGTGGCAGCGAATGCAGTTCCAAGGGACAGTGAAAACCAGCTAGAGCTTTCAGTGCTGGCAGCTTTCCTGTGGGCGCAATCTCTGGACGTTTCCAATTTGGCAGCCGGGCTCTGCCAGAGAGAGATACAGAGTGTTGCCCCATTACGAAGGAATGCTTTAGCAGAGCGCGAATGTCTGTGTGGCAGCGAATGCAGTTCCAAGGGACAGTGAAAACCAGCTAGAGCTTTCAGTGCTGGCAGCTTTCCTGTGGGCGCAATCTCTGGACGTTTCCAATTTGGCAGCCGGGCTCTGCCAGAGAGAGATACAGAATGTTGCCCCCTTTCCAAGCAATGCTTTAGCTGAGCGCGAATGTCTGTGTGGCAGAGAATGCAGTTCCAAGGGACAGTGAAAACCAGCTAGAGCTTTCAGTGCTGGCAGCTTTCCTGTGGGCGCAATCTCTGGACGTTTCCAATTTGGCAGCCGGGCTCTGCCAGAGAGAGACACAGAGTGTTGCCCCATTACGAAGCAATGCTTTAGCAGAGCGCGAATGTCTGTGTGGCAGCGAATGCAGTTCCAAGGGACAGTGAAAACCAGCTAGAGCTTTCAGTGCTGGCAGCTTTCCTGTGGGCGCAATCTCTGGACGTTTCCAATTTGGCAGCCGGGCTCTGCCAGAGAGAGATACAGAGTGTTGCCCAATTAGGAAGCAAAGTTTTAGCAGAGCGTGAATGTCTGTGTGGCAGCGAATGCAGTTCCAAGGGACAGTGAAAACCAGCTAGAGCTTTCAGTGCTGGCAGCTTTCCTGTGGGCGCAATCTCTGGACGTTTCCAATTTGGCAGCCGGGCTCTGCCAGAGAGAGATACAGAGTGTTGCCCCATTACGAAGCAATGCTTTAGCAGAGCGCGAATGTCTGTGTGGCAGCGAATGCAGTTCCAAGGGACAGTGAAAACCAGCTAGAGCTTTCAGTGCTGGCAGCTTTCCTGTGGGTGCCATCTCTGGACGTTTCCAATTTGGCAGCCGGGCTCTGCCAGAGAGAGATACAGAGTGTTGCCCCATTACGAAGCAATGCTTTAGCAGAGCGTGAATGTCTGTGTGGCAGCGAATGCAGTTCCAAGGGACAGTGAAAACCAGCTAGAGCTTTCAGTGCTGGCAGCTTTCCTGTGGGCGCAATCTCTGGACGTTTCCAATTTGGCAGCCGGGCTCTGCCAGAGAGAGATACAGAATGTTGCCCCATTACGAAGCAATGCTTTAGCAGAGCGTGAATGTCTGTGTGGCAGCGAATGCAGCTCCAAGGGACAGTGAAAACCAGCTAGAGCTTTCAGTGCTGGCAGCTTTCCTGTGGGCGCAATCTCTGGACGTTTCCAATTTGGCAGCCGGGCTCTGCCAGAGAGAGATACAGAGTGTTGCCCTCTTACCAAGCAATGCTTTAGCTGAGCGCGAATGTCTGTGTGGCAGCGAATGCAGTTCCAAGGGACAGTGAAAACCAGCTAGAGCTTTCAGTGCTGGCAGCTTTCCTGTGGGCGCAATATCTGGACGTTTCCAATTTGGCAGCCGGGCTCTGCCAGAGAGAGATACAGAATGTTGCCCCCTTTCCAAGCAATGCTTTAGCTGAGCGCGAATGTCTGTGTGGCAGCGAATGCAGTTCCAAGGGACAGTGAAAACCAGCTAGAGCTTTCAGTGCTGGCAGCTTTCCTGTGGGTGCCATATCTGGACGTTTCCAATTTCGCAGCCGGGCTCTGCCAGAGAGAGATACAGAGTGTTGCCCCATTACGAAGCAATGCTTTAGCAGAGCGCGAATGTCTGTGTGGCAGCGAATGCAGTTCCAAGGGACAGTGAAAACCAGCTAGAGCTTTCAGTGCTGGCAGCTTTCCTGTGGGCGCAATCTCTGGACGTTTCCAATTTGGCAGCCGCGCTCTGCCAGAGAGAGATGCAGAGTGTTGCCCCATTACGAAGCAATGCTTTAGCAGAGCGCGAATGTCTGTGTGGCAGCGAATGCAGTTCCAAGGGACAGTGAAAACCAGCTAGAGCTTTCACTGCTGGCAGCTTTCCTGTGGGCGCAATCTCTGGACGTTTCCAATTTGGCAGCCGGGCTCTGCCAGAGAGAGATACAGAATGTTGCCCCATTACGAAGCAATGCTTTAGCAGAGCGCGAATGTCTGTGTGGCAGCGAATGCAGTTCCAAGGGACAGTGAAAACCAGCTAGAGCTTTCAGTGCTGGCAGCTTTCCTGTGGGCGCAATCTCTGGACGTTTCCAATTTGGCAGCCGCGCTCTGCCAGAGAGAAATACAGAATGTTGCCCCCTTACCAAGCAATGCTTTAGCAGAGCGCGAATGTCTGTGTGGCAGCGAATGCAGTTCCAAGGGACAGTGAAAACCAGCTAGAGCTTTCAGTGCTGGCAGCTTTCCTGTGGGCGCAATCTCTGGACGTTTCCAATTTGGCAGCCGGGCTCTGCCAGAGAGAGATACAGAGTGTTGCCCCATTAGGAAGCAAAGCTTTAGCAGAGCGCGAATGTCTGTGTGGCAGCGAATGCAGTTCCAAGGGACAGTGAAAACCAGCTAGAGCTTTCAGTGCTGGCAGCTTTCCTGTGGGCGCAATCTCTGGACGTTTCCAATTTGGCAGCCGGGCTCTGCCAGAGAGAGATACAGAGTGTTGCCCCATTACGAAGCAATGCTTTAGCAGAGCGCGAATGTCTGTGTGGCAGCGAATGCAGTTCCAAGGGACAGTGAAAACCAGCTAGAGCTTTCACTGCTGGCAGCTTTCCTGTGGGCGCAATCTCTGCACGTTTCCAATTTGGCAGCCGGGCTCTGCCAGAGAGAGATACAGAATGTTGCCCCCTTACCAAGCAATGCTTTAGCAGAGCGCGAATGTCTGTGTGGCAGCGAATGCAGTTCCAAGGGACAGTGAAAACCAGCTAGAGCTTTCAGTGCTGGCAGCTTTCCTGTGGGCGCAATCTCTGGACGTTTCCAATTTGGCAGCCAGGCTCTGCCAGAGAGAGATACAGAGTGTTGCCCCATTACGAAGCAATGCTTTAGCAGAGCGCGAATGTCTGTGTGGCAGCGAATGCAGTTCCAAGGGACAGTGAAAACCAGCTAGAGCTTTCACTGCTGGCAGCTTTCCTGTGGGCGCAATCTCTGCACGTTTCCAATTTGGCAGCCGGGCTCTGCCAGAGAGAGATACAGAATGTTGCCCCCTTACCAAGCAATGCTTTAGCAGAGCGCGAATGTCTGTGTGGCAGCGAATGCAGTTCCAAGGGACAGTGAAAACCAGCTAGAGCTTTCAGTGCTGGCAGCTTTCCTGTGGGTGCCATCTCTGGACGTTTCCAATTTGGCAGCCGGGCTCTGCCAGAGAGAGATACAGAGTGTTGCCCCATTACGAAGCAATGCTTTAGCAGAGCGCGAATGTCTGTGTGGCAGCGAATGCAGTTCCAAGGGACAGTGAAAACCAGCTAGAGCTTTCAGTGCTGGCAGCTTTCCTGTGGGTGCAATCTCTGGACGTTTCCAATTTGGCAGCCGGGCTCTGCCAGAGAGAGATACAGAATGTTGCCCCCTTACCAAGCAATGCTTTAGCTGAGCGCGAATGTCTGTGTGGCAGCGAATGCAGTTCCAAGGGACAGTGAAAACCAGCTAGAGCTTTCAGTGCTGGCAGCTTTCCTGTGGGCGCAATCTCTGGACGTTTCCAATTTGGCAGCCGGGCTCTGCCAGAGAGAGATACAGAGTGTTGCCCCATTACGAAGCAATGCTTTAGCAGAGCGCGAATGTCTGTGTGGCAGCGAATGCAGTTCCAAGGGACAGTGAAAACCAGCTAGAGCTTTCAGTGCTGGCAGCTTTCCTGTGGGCGCAATCTCTGGACGTTTCCAATTTGGCAGCCGGGCTCTGCCAGAGAGAGATACAGAGTGTTGCCCCATTACGAAGCAATGCTTTAGCAGAGCGTGAATGTCTGTGTGGCAGCGAATGCAGTTCCAAGGGACAGTGAAAACCAGCTAGAGCTTTCAGTGCTGGCAGCTTTCCTGTGGGCGCAATCTCTGGACGTTTCCAATTTGGCAGCCGGGCTCTGCCAGAGAGAGATACAGAATGTTGCCCCATTACGAAGCAATGCTTTAGCAGAGCGCGAATGTCTGTGTGGCAGCGAATGCAGCTCCAAGGGACAGTGAAAACCAGCTAGAGCTTTCAGTGCTGGCAGCTTTCCTGTGGGCGCAATCTCTGGACGTTTCCAATTTGGCAGCCGGGCTCTGCCAGAGAGAGATACAGAGTGTTGCCCTCTTACCAAGCAATGCTTTAGCTGAGCGCGAATGTCTGTGTGGCAGCGAATGCAGTTCCAAGGGACAGTGAAAACCAGCTAGAGCTTTCAGTGCTGGCAGCTTTCCTGTGGGCGCAATATCTGGACGTTTCCAATTTGGCAGCCGGGCTCTGCCAGAGAGAGATACAGAATGTTGCCCCCTTTCCAAGCAATGCTTTAGCTGAGCGCGAATGTCTGTGTGGCAGCGAATGCAGTTCCAAGGGACAGTGAAATCCAGCTAGAGCTTTCAGTGCTGGCAGCTTTCCTGTGGGTGCCATATCTGGACGTTTCCAATTTCGCAGCCGGGCTCTGCCAGAGAGAGATACAGAGTGTTGCCCCATTACGAAGCAATGCTTTAGCAGAGCGCGAATGTCTGTGTGGCAGCGAATGCAGTTCCAAGGGACAGTGAAAACCAGCTAGAGCTTTCAGTGCTGGCAGCTTTCCTGTGGGCGCAATCTCTGGACGTTTCCAATTTGGCAGCCGCGCTCTGCCAGAGAGAGATACAGAGTGTTGCCCCATTACGAAGCAATGCTTTAGCAGAGCGCGAATGTCTGTGTGGCAGCGAATGCAGTTCCAAGGGACAGTGAAAACCAGCTAGAGCTTTCAGTGCTGGCAGCTTTCCTGTGGGCGCAATCTCTGGACGTTTCCAATTTGGCAGCCGGGCTCTGCCAGAGAGAGAGACAGAGTGTTGCCCCATTACGAAGCAATGCTTCAGCAGAGCGCGAATGTCTGTGTGGCAGCGAATGCAGTTCCAAGGGACAGTGAAAACCAGCTAGAGCTTTCAGTGCTGGCAGCTTTCCTGTGGGCGCAATCTCTGGACGTTTCCAATTTGGCAGCCGGGCTCTGCCAGAGAGAGATACAGAGTGTTGCCCCATTAGGAAGCAATGCTTTAGCAGAGCGCGAATGTCTGTGTGGCAGCGAATGCAGTTCCAAGGTACAGTGAAAACCAGCTAGAGCTTTCACTGCTGGCAGCTTTCCTGTGGGTGCAATCTCTGGACGTTTCCAATTTGGCAGCCGGGCTCTGCCAGAGAGAGATACAGAGTGTTGCCCCATTACGAAGCAATGCTTTAGCAGAGCGCGAATGTCTGTGTGGCAGCGAATGCAGTTCCAAGGGACAGTGAAAACCAGCTAGAGCTTTCAGTGCTGGCAGCTTTCCTGTGGGCGCAATCTCTGGACGTTTCCAATTTGGCAGCCGGGCTCTGCCAGAGAGAGATACAGAGTGTTGCCCCATTAGGAAGCAATGCTTTAGCAGAGCGCGAATGTCTGTGTGGCAGCGAATGCAGTTCCAAGGGACAGTGAAAACCAGCTAGAGCTTTCAGTGCTGGCAGCTTTCCTGTGGGCGCAATCTCTGGACGTTTCCAATTTGGCAGCCGGGCTCTGCCAGAGAGAGATACAGAGTGTTGCCCCATTACGAAGCAATGCTTTAGCAGAGCGTGAATCTCTGTGTGGCAGCGAATGCAGTTCCAAGGGACAGTGAAAACCAGCTACAGTTTTCAGTGCTGGCAGCTTTCCTGTGGGCGCAATCTCTGGACGTTTCCAATTTGGCAGCCGGGCTCTGCCAGAGAGAGATACAGAATGTTACCCCCTTTCCAAGCAATGCTTTAGCTGAGCGCGAATGTCTGTGTGGCAGCGAATGCAGTTCCAAGGGACAGTGAAAACCAGCTAGAGCTTTCAGTGCTGGCAGCTTTCCTGTGGGCGCAATCTCTGGACGTTTCCAATTTGGCAGCCGGGCTCTGCCAGAGAGAGATACAGAGTGTTGCCCCATTAGGAAGCAATGCTTTAGCAGAGCGCGAATGTCTGTGTGGCAGCGAATGCAGTTCCAAGGGACAGTGAAAACCAGCTAGAGCTTTCAGTGCTGGCAGCTTTCCTGTGGGCGCAATCTCTGGACGTTTCCAATTTGGCAGCCGGGCTCTGCCAGAGAGAAATACAGAATGTTGCCCCCTTACCAAGCAATGCTTTAGCAGAGCGCGAATGTCTGTGTGGCAGCGAATGCAGTTCCAAGGGACAGTGAAAACCAGCTAGAGCTTTCAGTGCTGGCAGCTTTCCTGTGGGCGCAATCTCTGGACGTTTCCAATTTGGCAGCCGGGCTCTGCCAGAGAGAGATACAGAGTGTTGCCCCATTAGGAAGCAATGCTTTAGCAGAGCGCGAATCTCTGTGTGGCAGCGAATGCAGTTCCAAGGGACAGTGAAAACCAGCTACAGTTTTCAGTGCTGGCAGCTTTCCTGTGGGCGCAATCTCTGGACGTTTCCAATTTGGCAGCCGGGCTCTACCAGAGAGAGATACAGAATGTTACCCCCTTTCCAATCAATGCTTTAGCTGAGCGCGAATGTCTGTGTGGCAGCGAATGCAGTTCCAAGGGACAGTGAAAACCAGCTAGAGCTTTCAGTGCTGGCAGCTTTCCTGTGGGTGCCATCTCTGGACGTTTCCAATTTGGCAGCCGGGCTCTGCCAGAGAGAGATACAGAGTGTTGCCCCATTACGAAGCAATGCTTTAGCAGAGCGCGAATGTCTGTGTGGCAGCGAATGCAGTTCCAAGGGACAGTGAAAACCAGCTAGAGCTTTCAGTGCTGGCAGCTTTCCTGTGGGTGCAATCTCTGGACGTTTCCAATTTGGCAGCCGGGCTCTGCCAGAGAGAGATACAGAATGTTGCCCCCTTACCAAGCAATGCTTTAGCTGAGCGCGAATGTCTGTGTGGCAGCGAATGCAGTTCCAAGGGACAGTGAAAACCAGCTAGAGCTTTCAGTGCTGGCAGCTTTCCTGTGGGCGCAATCTCTGGACGTTTCCAATTTGGCAGCCGGGCTCTGCCAGAGAGAGATACAGAGTGTTGCCCCATTACGAAGCAATGCTTTAGCAGAGCGCGAATGTCTGTGTGGCAGCGAATGCAGTTCCAAGGGACAGTGAAAACCAGCTAGAGCTTTCAGTGCTGGCAGCTTTCCTGTGGGCGCAATCTCTGGACGTTTCCAATTTGGCAGCCGGGCTCTGCCAGAGAGAGATACAGAGTGTTGCCCCATTACGAAGCAATGCTTTAGCAGAGCGTGAATGTCTGTGTGGCAGCGAATGCAGTTCCAAGGGACAGTGAAAACCAGCTAGAGCTTTCAGTGCTGGCAGCTTTCCTGTGGGCGCAATCTCTGGACGTTTCCAATTTGGCAGCCGGGCTCTGCCAGAGAGAGATACAGAATGTTGCCCCATTACGAAGCAATGCTTTAGCAGAGCGCGAATGTCTGTGTGGCAGCGAATGCAGCTCCAAGGGACAGTGAAAACCAGCTAGAGCTTTCAGTGCTGGCAGCTTTCCTGTGGGCGCAATCTCTGGACGTTTCCAATTTGGCAGCCGGGCTCTGCCAGAGAGAGATACAGAGTGTTGCCCTCTTACCAAGCAATGCTTTAGCTGAGCGCGAATGTCTGTGTGGCAGCGAATGCAGTTCCAAGGGACAGTGAAAACCAGCTAGAGCTTTCAGTGCTGGCAGCTTTCCTGTGGGCGCAATATCTGGACGTTTCCAATTTGGCAGCCGGGCTCTGCCAGAGAGAGATACAGAATGTTGCCCCCTTTCCAAGCAATGCTTTAGCTGAGCGCGAATGTCTGTGTGGCAGCGAATGCAGTTCCAAGGGACAGTGAAATCCAGCTAGAGCTTTCAGTGCTGGCAGCTTTCCTGTGGGTGCCATATCTGGACGTTTCCAATTTCGCAGCCGGGCTCTGCCAGAGAGAGATACAGAGTGTTGCCCCATTACGAAGCAATGCTTTAGCAGAGCGCGAATGTCTGTGTGGCAGCGAATGCAGTTCCAAGGGACAGTGAAAACCAGCTAGAGCTTTCAGTGCTGGCAGCTTTCCTGTGGGCGCAATCTCTGGACGTTTCCAATTTGGCAGCCGCGCTCTGCCAGAGAGAGATACAGAGTGTTGCCCCATTACGAAGCAATGCTTTAGCAGAGCGCGAATGTCTGTGTGGCAGCGAATGCAGTTCCAAGGGACAGTGAAAACCAGCTAGAGCTTTCAGTGCTGGCAGCTTTCCTGTGGGCGCAATCTCTGGACGTTTCCAATTTGGCAGCCGGGCTCTGCCAGAGAGAGAGACAGAGTGTTGCCCCATTACGAAGCAATGCTTCAGCAGAGCGCGAATGTCTGTGTGGCAGCGAATGCAGTTCCAAGGGACAGTGAAAACCAGCTAGAGCTTTCAGTGCTGGCAGCTTTCCTGTGGGCGCAATCTCTGGACGTTTCCAATTTGGCAGCCGGGCTCTGCCAGAGAGAGATACAGAGTGTTGCCCCATTAGGAAGCAATGCTTTAGCAGAGCGCGAATGTCTGTGTGGCAGCGAATGCAGTTCCAAGGTACAGTGAAAACCAGCTAGAGCTTTCACTGCTGGCAGCTTTCCTGTGGGTGCAATCTCTGGACGTTTCCAATTTGGCAGCCGGGCTCTGCCAGAGAGAGATACAGAGTGTTGCCCCATTACGAAGCAATGCTTTAGCAGAGCGCGAATGTCTGTGTGGCAGCGAATGCAGTTCCAAGGGACAGTGAAAACCAGCTAGAGCTTTCAGTGCTGGCAGCTTTCCTGTGGGCGCAATCTCTGGACGTTTCCAATTTGGCAGCCGGGCTCTGCCAGAGAGAGATACAGAGTGTTGCCCCATTAGGAAGCAATGCTTTAGCAGAGCGCGAATGTCTGTGTGGCAGCGAATGCAGTTCCAAGGGACAGTGAAAACCAGCTAGAGCTTTCAGTGCTGGCAGCTTTCCTGTGGGCGCAATCTCTGGACGTTTCCAATTTGGCAGCCGGGCTCTGCCAGAGAGAGATACAGAGTGGTGCCCCATTACGAAGCAATGCTTTAGCAGAGCGTGAATCTCTGTGTGGCAGCGAATGCAGTTCCAAGGGACAGTGAAAACCAGCTACAGTTTTCAGTGCTGGCAGCTTTCCTGTGGGCGCAATCTCTGGACGTTTCCAATTTGGCAGCCGGGCTCTGCCAGAGAGAGATACAGAATGTTACCCCCTTTCCAAGCAATGCTTTAGCTGAGCGCGAATGTCTGTGTGGCAGCGAATGCAGTTCCAAGGGACAGTGAAAACCAGCTAGAGCTTTCAGTGCTGGCAGCTTTCCTGTGGGCGCAATCTCTGGACGTTTCCAATTTGGCAGCCGGGCTCTGCCAGAGAGAGATACAGAGTGTTGCCCCATTAGGAAGCAATGCTTTAGCAGAGCGCGAATGTCTGTGTGGCAGCGAATGCAGTTCCAAGGGACAGTGAAAACCAGCTAGAGCTTTCAGTGCTGGCAGCTTTCCTGTGGGCGCAATCTCTGGACGTTTCCAATTTGGCAGCCGGGCTCTGCCAGAGAGAAATACAGAATGTTGCCCCCTTACCAAGCAATGCTTTAGCAGAGCGCGAATGTCTGTGTGGCAGCGAATGCAGTTCCAAGGGACAGTGAAAACCAGCTAGAGCTTTCAGTGCTGGCAGCTTTCCTGTGGGCGCAATCTCTGGACGTTTCCAATTTGGCAGCCGGGCTCTGCCAGAGAGAGATACAGAGTGTTGCCCCATTAGGAAGCAATGCTTTAGCAGAGCGCGAATCTCTGTGTGGCAGCGAATGCAGTTCCAAGGGACAGTGAAAACCAGCTACAGTTTTCAGTGCTGGCAGCTTTCCTGTGGGCGCAATCTCTGGACGTTTCCAATTTGGCAGCCGGGCTCTACCAGAGAGAGATACAGAATGTTACCCCCTTTCCAATCAATGCTTTAGCTGAGCGCGAATGTCTGTGTGGCAGCGAATGCAGTTCCAAGGGACAGTGAAAACCAGCTAGAGCTTTCAGTGCTGGCAGCTTTCCTGTGGGCGCAATCTCTGGACGTTTCCAATTTGGCAGCCGGGCTCTGCCAGAGAGAGATACAGAATGTTTCCCTCTTACCAAGCAATGCTTTAGATAAGCGCGAATGTCTGTGTGGCAGCGAATGCAGTTCCAAGGGACAGTGAAAACCAGCTAGAGCTTTCAGTGCTGGCAGCTTTCCTGTGGGCGCAATCTCTGGACGTTTCCAATTTGGCAGCCGGGCTCTGCCACAGAGAGATACATAGTGTTGCCCAATTAGGAAGCAAATTTTTAGCAGAGCGTGAATATCTGTGTGGCAGCGAATGCAGTTCCAAGGGACAGTGAAAACCAGCTAGAGCTTTCAGTGCTGGCAGCTTTCCTGTGGGTGCCATCTCTGGACGTTTCCAATTTGGCAGCCGGGCTCTGCCAGAGAGAGATACAGAGTGTTGCCCCATTACGAAGCAATGCTTTAGCAGAGCGCGAATGTCTGTGTGGCAGCGAATGCAGTTCCAAGGGACAGTGAAAACCAGCTAGAGCTTTCAGTGCTGGCAGCTTTCCTGTGGGTGCAATCTCTGGACGTTTCCAATTTGGCAGCCGGGCTCTGCCAGAGAGAGATACAGAGTGTTGCCCCATTACCAAGCAATGCTTTAGCAGAGCGCGAATGTCTGTGTGGCAGCGAATGCAGTTCCAAGGGACAGTGAAAACCAGCTAGAGCTTTCAGTGCTGGCAGCTTTCCTGTGGGCGCAGTCTCTGGACGTTTCCAATTTGGCAGCCGGGCTCTGCCAGAGAGAGATACAGAATGTTGCCCCCTTTCCAAGCAATGCTTTAGCTGAGTGCGAATGTCTGTGTGGCAGCGAATGCAGTTCCAAGGGACAGTGAAAACCAGCTAGACCTTTCAGTGCTGGCAGCTTTCCTGTGGGTGCAATCTCTGGACGTTTCCAATTTGGCAGCCGGGCTCTGCCAGAGAGAGATACAGAGTGTTGCCCCATTACGAAGCAATGCTTTAGCAGAGCGCGAATGTCTGTGTGGCAGCGAATGCAGTTCCAAGGGACAGTGAAAACCAGCTAGAGCTTTCAGTGCTGGCAGCTTTCCTGTGGGCGCAATCTCTGGACGTTTCCAATTTGGCAGCCGGGCTCTGCCAGAGAGAGAGACAGAGTGTTGCCCCATTACGAAGCAATGCTTTAGCAGAGCGCGAATGTCTGTGTGGCAGCGAATGCAGTTCCAAGGGACAGTGAAAACCAGCTAGAGCTTTCAGTGCTGGCAGCTTTCCTGTGGGCGCAATCTCTGGACGTTTCCAATTTGGCAGCCGGGCTCTGCCAGAGAGAGATACAGAGTGTTGCCCCATTACGAAGCAATGCTTTAGCAGAGCGCGAATGTCTGTGTGGCAGCGAATGCAGTTCCAAGGGACAGTGAAAACCAGCTAGAGCTTTCAGTGCTGGCAGCTTTCCTGTGGGCGCAATCTCTGGACGTTTCCAATTTGGCAGCCGGGCTCTGCCAGAGAGAGATACAGAGTGTTGCCCCATTACGAAGCAATGCTTTAGCAGAGCGCGAATGTCTGTGTGGCAGCGAATGCAGTTCCAAGGGACAGTGAAAACCAGCTAGAGCTTTCAGTGCTGGCAGCTTTCCTGTGGGCGCAATCTCTGGACGTTTCCAATTTGGCAGCCGGGCTCTGCCAGAGAGAGATACAGAGTGTTGCCCCATTACGAAGGAATGCTTTAGCAGAGCGCGAATGTCTGTGTGGCCGCGAATGCAGTTCCAAGGGACAGGGAAAACCAGCTAGAGCTTTCAGTGCTGGCAGCTTTCCTGTGGGCGCAATCTCTGGACGTTTCCAATTTGGCAGCCGGGCTCTGCCAGAGAGAGATACAGAATGTTGCCCCCTTTCCAAGCAATGCTTTAGCTGAGCGCGAATGTCTGTGTGGCAGCGAATGCAGTTCCAAGGGACAGTGAAAACCAGCTAGAGCTTTCAGTGCTGGCAGCTTTCCTGTGGGCGCAATCTCTGGACGTTTCCAATTTGGCAGCCGGGCTCTGCCAGAGAGAGATACAGAGTGTTGCCCCATTACGAAGCAATGCTTTAGCAGAGCGCGAATGTCTATGTGGCAGCGAATGCAGTTCCAAGGGACAGTGAAAACCAGCTAGAGCTTTCACTGCTGGCAGCTTTCCTGTGGGCGCAATCTCTGGACGTTTCCAATTTGGCAGCCGGGCTCTGCCAGAGAGAGATACAGAATGTTGCCCCATTACGAAGCAATGCTTTAGCAGAGCGCGAATGTCTGTGTGGCAGCGAATGCAGTTCCAAGGGACAGTGAAAACCAGCTAGAGCTTTCAGTGCTGGCAGCTTTCCTGTGGGCGCAATCTCTGGACGTTTCCAATTTGGCAGCCAGGCTCTGCCAGAGAGAGATACAGAGTGTTGCCCCATTACGAAGCAATGCTTTAGCAGAGCGCGAATGTCTGTGTGGCAGCGAATGCAGTTCCAAGGGACAGTGAAAACCAGCTAGAGCTTTCAGTGCTGGCAGCTTTCCTGTGGGCGCAATCTCTGGACGTTTCCAATTTGGCAGCCGGGCTCTGCCAGAGAGAGAGACAGAGTGTTGCCCCATTACGAAGCAATGCTTTAGCAGAGCGCGAATGTCTGTGTGGCAGCGAATGCAGTTCCAAGGGACAGTGAAAACCAGCTAGAGCTTTCAGTGCTGGCAGCTTTCCTGTGGGCGCAATCTCTGGACGTTTCCAATTTGGCAGCCGGGCTCTGCCAGAGAGAGATACAGAGTGTTGCCCCATTACGAAGCAATGCTTTAGCAGAGCGCGAATGTCTGTGTGGCAGCGAATGCAGTTCCAAGGGACAGTGAAAACCAGCTAGAGCTTTCAGTGCTGGCAGCTTTCCTGTGGGCGCAATCTCTGGACGTTTCCAATTTGGCAGCCGGGCTCTGCCAGAGAGAGATACAGAGTGTTGCCCCATTACGAAGCAATGCTTTAGCAGAGCGCGAATGTCTGTGTGGCAGCGAATGCAGTTCCAAGGGACAGTGAAAACCAGCTAGAGCTTTCACTGCTGGCAGCTTTCCTGTGGGCGCAATCTCTGGACGTTTCCAATTTGGCAGCCGGGCTCTGCCAGAGAGAGATACAGAATGTTGCCCCATTACGAAGCAATGCTTTAGCAGAGCGCGAATGTCTGTGTGGCAGCGAATGCAGTTCCAAGGGACAGTGAAAACCAGCTAGAGCTTTCAGTGCTGGCAGCTTTCCTGTGGGCGCAATCTCTGGACGTTTCCAATTTGGCAGCCGGGCTCTGCCACAGAGAGATACAGAGTGTTGCCCAATTAGGAAGCAAAGTTTTAGCAGAGCGTGAATATCTGTGTGGCAGCGAATGCAGTTCCAAGGGACAGTGAAAACCAGCTAGAGCTTTCAGTGCTGGCAGCTTTCCTGTGGGCGCAATCTCTGGACGTTTCCAATTTGGCAGCCGGGCTCTGCCAGAGAGAGATACAGAGTGTTGCCCCATTAGGAAGCAATGCTTTAGCAGAGCGCGAATGTCTGTGTGGCAGCGAATGCAGTTCCAAGGGACAGTGAAAACCAGCTAGAGCTTTCAGTGCTGGCAGCTTTCCTGTGGGTGCCATCTCTGGACGTTTCCAATTTGGCAGCCGGGCTCTGCCAGAGAGAGATACAGAGTGTTGCCCCATTAGGAAGCAATGCTTTAGCAGAGCGCGAATGTCTGTGTGGCAGCGAATGCAGTTCCAAGGGACAGTGAAAACCAGCTAGAGCTTTCAGTGCTGGCAGCTTTCCTGTGGGCGCAATCTCTGGACGTTTCCAATTTGGCAGCCGGGCTCTGCCAGAGAGAGATACAGAGTGTTGCCCTATTACGAAGGAATGCTTTAGCAGAGCGCGAATGTCTGTGTGGCAGCGAATGCAGTTCCAAGGGACAGTGAAAACCAGCTAGAGCTTTCAGTGCTGGCAGCTTTCCTGTGGGCGCAATCTCTGGACGTTTCCAATTTGGCAGCCGGGCTCTGCCAGAGAGAGATACAGAATGTTGCCCCCTTTCCAAGCAATGCTTTAGCTGAGCGCGAATGTCTGTGTGGCAGCGAATGCAGTTCCAAGGGACAGTGAAAACCAGCTAGAGCTTTCAGTGCTGGCAGCTTTCCTGTGGGCGCAATCTCTGGACGTTTCCAATTTGGCAGCCGGGCTCTGCCACAGAGAGATACAGAGTGTTGCCCAATTAGGAAGCAAAGTTTTAGCAGAGCGTGAATGTCTGTGTGGCAGCGAATGCAGTTCCAAGGGACAGTGAAAACCAGCTAGAGCTTTCAGTGCTGGCAGCTTTCCTGTGGGCGCAATCTCTGGACGTTTCCAATTTGGCAGCCAGGCTCTGCCAGAGAGAGATACAGAGTGTTGCCCCATTACGAAGCAATGCTTTAGCAGAGCGCGAATGTCTGTGTGGCAGCGAATGCAGTTCCAAGGGACAGTGAAAACCAGCTAGAGCTTTCAGTGCTGGCAGCTTTCCTGTGGGCGCAATCTCTGGACGTTTCCAATTTGGCAGCCGGGCTCTGCCACAGAGAGATAGAGAGTGTTGCCCAATTAGGAAGCAAAGTTTTAGCAGAGCGTGAATGTCTGTGTGGCAGCGAATGCAGTTCCAAGGGACAGTGAAAACCAGCTAGAGCTTTCAGTGCTGGCAGCTTTCCTGTGGGCGCAATCTCTGGACGTTTCCAATTTGGCAGCCAGGCTCTGCCAGAGAGAGATACAGAGTGTTGCCCCATTACGAAGCAATGCTTTAGCAGAGCGCGAATGTCTGTGTGGCAGCGAATGCAGTTCCAAGGGACAGTGAAAACCAGCTAGAGCTTTCAGTGCTGGCAGCTTTCCTGTGGGTGCCATCTCTGGACGTTTCCAATTTGGCAGCCGGGCTCTGCCAGAGAGAGATACAGAGTGTTGCCCCATTACGAAGCAATGCTTTAGCAGAGCGCGAATGTCTGTGTGGCAGCGAATGCAGTTCCAAGGGACAGTGAAAACCAGCTAGAGCTTTCAGTGCTGGCAGCTTTCCTGTGGGCGCAATCTCTGGACGTTTCCAATTTGGCAGCCGGGCTCTGCCAGAGAGAGATACAGAATGTTGCCCCCTTACCAAGCAATGCTTTAGCTGAGCGCGAATGTCTGTGTGGCAGCGAATGCAGTTCCAAGGGACAGTGAAAACCAGCTAGAGCTTTCAGTGCTGGCAGCTTTCCTGTGGGCGCAATCTCTGGACGTTTCCAATTTGGCAGCCGGGCTCTGCCAGAGAGAGATACAGAGTGTTGCCCCATTACGAAGCAATGCTTTAGCAGAGCGCGAATGTCTGTGTGGCAGCGAATGCAGTTCCAAGGGACAGTGAAAACCAGCTAGAGCTTTCAGTGCTGGCAGCTTTCCTGTGGGCGCAATCTCTGGACGTTTCCAATTTGGCAGCCGGGCTCTGCCAGAGAGAGATACAGAGTGTTGCCCCATTACGAAGCAATGCTTTAGCAGAGCGCGAATGTCTGTGTGGCAGCGAATGCAGTTCCAAGGGACAGTGAAAACCAGCTAGAGCTTTCACTGCTGGCAGCTTTCCTGTGGGCGCAATCTCTGGACGTTTCCAATTTGGCAGCCGGGCTCTGCCAGAGAGAGATACAGAATGTTGCCCCCTTACCAAGCAATGCTTTAGCAGAGCGCGAATGTCTGTGTGGCAGCGAATGCAGTTCCAAGGGACAGTGAAAACCAGCTAGAGCTTTCAGTGCTGGCAGCTTTCCTGTGGGCGCAATCTCTGGACGTTTCCAATTTGGCAGCCGGGCTCTGCCACAGAGAGATACAGAGTGTTGCCCAACTAGGAAGCAAAGTTTTAGCAGAGCGTGAATGTCTGTGTGGCAGCGAATGCAGTTCCAAGGGACAGTGAAAACCAGCTAGAGCTTTCAGTGCTGGCAGCTTTCCTGTGGGCGCAATCTCTGGACGTTTCCAATTTGGCAGCCGGGCTCTGCCAGAGAGAGATACAGAGTGTTGCCCCATTACGAAGCAATGCTTTAGCAGAGCGCGAATGTCTGTGTGGCAGCGAATGCAGTTCCAAGGGACAGTGAAAACCAGCTAGAGCTTTCAGTGCTGGCAGCTTTCCTGTGGGCGCAATCTCTGGACTTTTCCAATTTGGCAGCCGGGCTCTGCCAGAGAGAGATACAGAGTGTTGCCCCATTACGAAGCAATGCTTTAGCAGAGCGTGAATGTCTGTGTGGCAGCGAATGCAGTTCCAAGGGACAGTGAAAACCAGCTAGAGCTTTCAGTGCTGGCAGCTTTCCTGTGGGCGCAATCTCTGGACGTTTCCAATTTGGCAGCCGGGCTCTGCCAGAGAGAGATACAGAGTGTTGCCCCATTAGGAAGCAATGCTTTAGCAGAGCGCGAATGTCTGTGTGGCAGCGAATGCAGCTCCAAGGGACAGTGAAAACCAGCTAGAGCTTTCAGTGCTGGCAGCTTTCCTGTGGGCGCAATCTCTGGACGTTTCCAATTTGGCAGCCGGGCTCTGCCAGAGAGAGATACAGAGTGTTGCCCTCTTACCAAGCAATGCTTTAGCTGAGCGCGAATGTCTGTGTGGCAGCGAATGCAGTTCCAAGGGACAGTGAAAACCAGCTAGAGCTTTCAGTGCTGGCAGCTTTCCTGTGGGCGCAATATCTGGACATTTCCAATTTGGCAGCCGGGCTCTGCCAGAGAGAGATACAGAATGTTGCCCCCTTTCCAAGCAATGCTTTAGCTGAGCGCGAATGTCTGTGTGGCAGCGAATGCAGTTCCAAGGGACAGTGAAAACCAGCTAGAGCTTTCAGTGCTGGCAGCTTTCCTGTGGGTGCCATATCTGGACGTTTCCAATTTCGCAGCCGGGCTCTGCCAGAGAGAGATACAGAGTGTTGCCCCATTACGAAGCAATGCTTTAGCAGAGCGCGAATGTCTGTGTGGCAGCGAATGCAGTTCCAAGGGACAGTGAAAACCAGCTAGAGCTTTCAGTGCTGGCAGCTTTCCTGTGGGCGCAATCTCTGGACGTTTCCAATTTGGCAGCCGCGCTCTGCCAGAGAGAGATACAGAGTGTTGCCCCATTACGAAGGAATGCTTTAGCAGAGCGCGAATGTCTGTGTGGCAGCGAATGCAGTTCCAAGGGACAGTGAAAACCAGCTAGAGCTTTCAGTGCTGGCAGCTTTCCTGTGGGCGCAATCTCTGGACGTTTCCAATTTGGCAGCCGGGCTCTGCCAGAGAGAGAGACAGAGTGTTGCCCCATTACGAAGCAATGCTTTAGCAGAGCGCGAATGTCTGTGTGGCAGCGAATGCAGTTCCAAGGGACAGTGAAAACCAGCTAGAGCTTTCAGTGCTGGCAGCTTTCCTGTGGGCGCAATCTCTGGACGTTTCCAATTTGGCAGCCGGGCTCTGCCAGAGAGAGATACAGAGTGTTGCCCCATTACGAAGCAATGCTTTAGCAGAGCGCGAATGTCTGTGTGGCAGCGAATGCAGTTCCAAGGGACAGTGAAAACCAGCTAGAGCTTTCAGTGCTGGCAGCTTTCCTGTGGGCGCAATCTCTGGACGTTTCCAATTTGGCAGCCGGGCTCTGCCAGAGAGAGATACAGAGTGTTGCCCCATTACAAAGCAATGCTTTAGCAGAGCGCGAATGTCTGTGTGGCAGCGAATGCAGTTCCAAGGGACAGTGAAAACCAGCTAGAGCTTTCACTGCTGGCAGCTTTCCTGTGGGCGCAATCTCTGGACGTTTCCAATTTGGCAGCCGGGCTCTGCCAGAGAGAGATACAGAATGTTGCCCCATTACGAAGCAATGCTTTAGCAGAGCGCGAATGTCTGTGTGGCAGCGAATGCAGTTCCAAGGGACAGTGAAAACCAGCTAGAGCTTTCAGTGCTGGCAGCTTTCCTGTGGGCGCAATCTCTGGACGTTTCCAATTTGGCAGCCGGGCTCTGCCAGAGAGAAATACAGAATGTTGCCCCCTTACCAAGCAATGCTTTAGCAGAGCGCGAATGTCTGTGTGGCAGCGAATGCAGTTCCAAGGGACAGTGAAAACCAGCTAGAGCTTTCAGTGCTGGCAGCTTTCCTGTGGGCGCAATCTCTGGACGTTTCCAATTTGGCAGCCGGGCTCTGCCAGAGAGAGATACAGAGTGTTGCCCCATTACGAAGCAATGCTTTAGCAGAGCGCGAATGTCTGTGTGGCAGCGAATGCAGTTCCAAGGGACAGTGAAAACCAGCTAGAGCTTTCAGTGCTGGCAGCTTTCCTGTGGGCGCAATCTCTGGACTTTTCCAATTTGGCAGCCGGGCTCTGCCAGAGAGAGATACAGAGTGTTGCCCCATTACGAAGCAATGCTTTAGCAGAGCGTGAATGTCTGTGTGGCAGCGAATGCAGTTCCAAGGGACAGTGAAAACCAGCTAGAGCTTTCAGTGCTGGCAGCTTTCCTGTGGGCGCAATCTCTGGACGTTTCCAATTTGGCAGCCGGGCTCTGCCAGAGAGAGATACAGAGTGTTGCCCCATTAGGAAGCAATGCTTTAGCAGAGCGCGAATGTCTGTGTGGCAGCGAATGCAGCTCCAAGGGACAGTGAAAACCAGCTAGAGCTTTCAGTGCTGGCAGCTTTCCTGTGGGCGCAATCTCTGGACGTTTCCAATTTGGCAGCCGGGCTCTGCCAGAGAGAGATACAGAGTGTTGCCCTCTTACCAAGCAATGCTTTAGCTGAGCGCGAATGTCTGTGTGGCAGCGAATGCAGTTCCAAGGGACAGTGAAAACCAGCTAGAGCTTTCAGTGCTGGCAGCTTTCCTGTGGGCGCAATATCTGGACGTTTCCAATTTGGCAGCCGGGCTCTGCCAGAGAGAGATACAGAATGTTGCCCCCTTTCCAAGCAATGCTTTAGCTGAGCGCGAATGTCTGTGTGGCAGCGAATGCAGTTCCAAGGGACAGTGAAAACCAGCTAGAGCTTTCAGTGCTGGCAGCTTTCCTGTGGGCGCAATCTCTGGACGTTTCCAATTTGGCAGCCGGGCTCTGCCAGAGAGAGAGACAGAGTGTTGCCCCATTACGAAGCAATGCTTTAGCAGAGCGCGAATGTCTGTGTGGCAGCGAATGCAGTTCCAAGGGACAGTGAAAACCAGCTAGAGCTTTCAGTGCTGGCAGCTTTCCTGTGGGCGCAATCTCTGGACGTTTCCAATTTGGCAGCCGGGCTCTGCCAGAGAGAGATACAGAGTGTTGCCCCATTACGAAGCAATGCTTTAGCAGAGCGCGAATGTCTGTGTGGCAGCGAATGCAGTTCCAAGGGACAGTGAAAACCAGCTAGAGCTTTCAGTGCTGGCAGCTTTCCTGTGGGCGCAATCTCTGGACGTTTCCAATTTGGCAGCCGGGCTCTGCCAGAGAGAGATACAGAGTGTTGCCCCATTACAAAGCAATGCTTTAGCAGAGCGCGAATGTCTGTGTGGCAGCGAATGCAGTTCCAAGGGACAGTGAAAACCAGCTAGAGCTTTCAGTGCTGGCAGCTTTCCTGTGGGCGCAATCTCTGGACGTTTCCAATTTGGCAGCCGGGCTCTGCCAGAGAGAGATACAGAATGTTGCCCCATTACGAAGCAATGCTTTAGCAGAGCGCGAATGTCTGTGTGGCAGCGAATGCAGTTCCAAGGGACAGTGAAAACCAGCTAGAGCTTTCAGTGCTGGCAGCTTTCCTGTGGGCGCAATCTCTGGACGTTTCCAATTTGGCAGCCGGGCTCTGCCAGAGAGAAATACAGAATGTTGCCCCCTTACCAAGCAATGCTTTAGCAGAGCGCGAATGTCTGTGTGGCAGCGAATGCAGTTCCAAGGGACAGTGAAAACCAGCTAGAGCTTTCAGTGCTGGCAGCTTTCCTGTGGGCGCAATCTCTGGACGTTTCCAATTTGGCAGCCGGGCTCTGCCAGAGAGAGATACAGAGTGTTGCCCCATTAGGAAGCAATGCTTTAGCAGAGCGCGAATGTCTGTGTGGCAGCGAATGCAGTTCCAAGGGACAGTGAAAACCAGCTAGAGCTTTCAGTGCTGGCAGCTTTCCTGTGGGTGCAATCTCTGGACGTTTCCAATTTGGCAGCCGGGCTCTGCCAGAGAGAGATACAGAATGTTGCCCCCTTACCAAGCAATGCTTTAGCTGAGCGCGAATGTCTGTGTGGCAGCGAATGCAGTTCCAAGGGACAGTGAAAACCAGCTAGAGCTTTCAGTGCTGGCAGCTTTCCTGTGGGCGCAATCTCTGGACGTTTCCAATTTGGCAGCCGGGCTCTGCCAGAGAGAGATACAGAGTGTTGCCCCATTACGAAGCAATGCTTTAGCAGAGCGCGAATGTCTGTGTGGCAGCGAATGCAGTTCCAAGGGACAGTGAAAACCAGCTAGAGCTTTCAGTGCTGGCAGCTTTCCTGTGGACGCAATCTCTGGACGTTTCCAATTTGGCAGCCGGGCTCTGCCAGAGAGAGATACAGAGTGTTGCCCCATTACGAAGCAATGCTTTAGCAGAGCGCGAATGTCTGTGTGGCAGCGAATGCAGTTCCAAGGGACAGTGAAAACCAGCTAGAGCTTTCAGTGCTGGCAGCTTTCCTGTGGGCGCAATCTCTGGACGTTTCCAATTTGGCAGCCGGGCTCTGCCAGAGAGAGATACAGAGTGTTGCCCCATTAGGAAGCAATGCTTTAGCAGAGCGCGAATGTCTGTGTGGCAGCGAATGCAGCTCCAAGGGACAGTGAAAACCAGCTAGAGCTTTCAGTGCTGGCAGCTTTCCTGTGGGCGCAATCTCTGGACGTTTCCAATTTGGCAGCCGGGCTCTGCCAGAGAGAGATACAGAATGTTGCCCCATTACGAAGCAATGCTTTAGCAGAGCGCGAATGTCTGTGTGGCAGCGAATGCAGTTCCAAGGGACAGTGAAAACCAGCTAGAGCTTTCAGTGCTGGCAGCTTTCCTGTGGGCGCAATCTCTGGACGTTTCCAATTTGGCAGCCGGGCTCTGCCACAGAGAGATACAGAGTGTTGCCCAATTAGGAAGCAAAGTTTTAGCAGAGCGTGAATATCTGTGTGGCAGCGAATGCAGTTCCAAGGGACAGTGAAAACCAGCTAGAGCTTTCAGTGCTGGCAGCTTTCCTGTGGGCGCAATCTCTGGACGTTTCCAATTTGGCAGCCGGGCTCTGCCAGAGAGAGATACAGAGTGTTGCCCCATTACGAAGCAATGCTTTAGCAGAGCGCGAATGTCTGTGTGGCAGCGAATGCAGTTCCAAGGGACAGTGAAAACCAGCTAGAGCTTTCAGTGCTGGCAGCTTTCCTGTGGGTGCCATCTCTGGACGTTTCCAATTTGGCAGCCGGGCTCTGCCAGAGAGAGATACAGAGTGTTGCCCCATTACGAAGCAATGCTTTAGCAGAGCGCGAATGTCTGTGTGGCAGCGAATGCAGTTCCAAGGGACAGTGAAAACCAGCTAGAGCTTTCAGTGCTGGCAGCTTTCCTGTGGGCGCAATCTCTGGACGTTTCCAATTTGGCAGCCGGGCTCTGCCAGAGAGAGATACAGAGTGTTGCCCCATTACGAAGGAATGCTTTAGCAGAGCGCGAATGTCTGTGTGGCAGCGAATGCAGTTCCAAGGGACAGTGAAAACCAGCTAGAGCTTTCAGTGCTGGCAGCTTTCCTGTGGGCGCAATCTCTGGACGTTTCCAATTTGGCAGCCGGGCTCTGCCAGAGAGAGATACAGAGTGTTGCCCCATTAGGAAGCAATGCTTTAGCAGAGCGCGAATGTCTGTGTGGCAGCGAATGCAGTTCCAAGGGACAGTGAAAACCAGCTAGAGCTTTCAGTGCTGGCAGCTTTCCTGTGGGTGCAATCTCTGGACGTTTCCAATTTGGCAGCCGGGCTCTGCCAGAGAGAGATACAGAATGTTGCCCCCTTACCAAGCAATGCTTTAGCTGAGCGCGAATGTCTGTGTGGCAGCGAATGCAGTTCCAAGGGACAGTGAAAACCAGCTAGAGCTTTCAGTGCTGGCAGCTTTCCTGTGGGCGCAATCTCTGGACGTTTCCAATTTGGCAGCCGGGCTCTGCCAGAGAGAGATACAGAGTGTTGCCCCATTACGAAGCAATGCTTTAGCAGAGCGCGAATGTCTGTGTGGCAGCGAATGCAGTTCCAAGGGACAGTGAAAACCAGCTAGAGCTTTCAGTGCTGGCAGCTTTCCTGTGGGCGCAATCTCTGGACGTTTCCAATTTGGCAGCCGGGCTCTGCCAGAGAGAGATACAGAGTGTTGCCCCATTACGAAGCAATGCTTTAGCAGAGCGCGAATGTCTGTGTGGCAGCGAATGCAGTTCCAAGGGACAGTGAAAACCAGCTAGAGCTTTCAGTGCTGGCAGCTTTCCTGTGGGCGCAATCTCTGGACGTTTCCAATTTGGCAGCCGGGCTCTGCCAGAGAGAGATACAGAGTGTTGCCCCATTAGGAAGCAATGCTTTAGCAGAGCGCGAATGTCTGTGTGGCAGCGAATGCAGCTCCAAGGGACAGTGAAAACCAGCTAGAGCTTTCAGTGCTGGCAGCTTTCCTGTGGGCGCAATCTCTGGACGTTTCCAATTTGGCAGCCGGGCTCTGCCAGAGAGAGATACAGAATGTTGCCCCATTACGAAGCAATGCTTTAGCAGAGCGCGAATGTCTGTGTGGCAGCGAATGCAGTTCCAAGGGACAGTGAAAACCAGCTAGAGCTTTCAGTGCTGGCAGCTTTCCTGTGGGCGCAATCTCTGGACGTTTCCAATTTGGCAGCCGGGCTCTGCCACAGAGAGATACAGAGTGTTGCCCAATTAGGAAGCAAAGTTTTAGCAGAGCGTGAATATCTGTGTGGCAGCGAATGCAGTTCCAAGGGACAGTGAAAACCAGCTAGAGCTTTCAGTGCTGGCAGCTTTCCTGTGGGCGCAATCTCTGGACGTTTCCAATTTGGCAGCCGGGCTCTGCCAGAGAGAGATACAGAGTGTTGCCCCATTACGAAGCAATGCTTTAGCAGAGCGCGAATGTCTGTGTGGCAGCGAATGCAGTTCCAAGGGACAGTGAAAACCAGCTAGAGCTTTCAGTGCTGGCAGCTTTCCTGTGGGTGCCATCTCTGGACGTTTCCAATTTGGCAGCCGGGCTCTGCCAGAGAGAGATACAGAGTGTTGCCCCATTACGAAGCAATGCTTTAGCAGAGCGCGAATGTCTGTGTGGCAGCGAATGCAGTTCCAAGGGACAGTGAAAACCAGCTAGAGCTTTCAGTGCTGGCAGCTTTCCTGTGGGCGCAATCTCTGGACGTTTCCAATTTGGCAGCCGGGCTCTGCCAGAGAGAGATACAGAGTGTTGCCCCATTACGAAGGAATGCTTTAGCAGAGCGCGAATGTCTGTGTGGCAGCAAATGCAGTTCCAAGGGACAGTGAAAACCAGCTAGAGCTTTCAGTGCTGGCAGCTTTCCTGTGGACGCAATCTCTGGACGTTTCCAATTTGGCAGCCGGGCTCTGCCAGAGAGAGATACAGAATGTTGCCCCCTTTCCAAGCAATGCTTTAGCTGAGCGCGAATGTCTGTGTGGCAGCGAATGCAGTTCCAAGGGACAGTGAAAACCAGCTAGAGCTTTCAGTGCTGGCAGCTTTCCTGTGGGCGCAATCTCTGGACGTTTCCAATTTGGCAGCCGGGCTCTGCCAGAGAGAGACACAGAGTGTTGCCCCATTACGAAGCAATGCTTTAGCAGAGCGCGAATGTCTGTGTGGCAGCGAATGCAGTTCCAAGGGACAGTGAAAACCAGCTAGAGCTTTCAGTGCTGGCAGCTTTCCTGTGGGCGCAATCTCTGGACGTTTCCAATTTGGCAGCCGGGCTCTGCCAGAGAGAGATACAGAGTGTTGCCCAATTAGGAAGCAAAGTTTTAGCAGAGCGTGAATGTCTGTGTGGCAGCGAATGCAGTTCCAAGGGACAGTGAAAACCAGCTAGAGCTTTCAGTGCTGGCAGCTTTCCTGTGGGCGCAATCTCTGGACGTTTCCAATTTGGCAGCCAGGCTCTGCCAGAGAGAGATACAGAGTGTTGCCCCATTACGAAGCAATGCTTTAGCAGAGCGCGAATGTCTGTGTGGCAGCGAATGCAGTTCCAAGGGACAGTGAAAACCAGCTAGAGCTTTCAGTGCTGGCAGCTTTCCTGTGGGTGCCATCTCTGGACGTTTCAAATTTGGCAGCCGGGCTCTGCCAGAGAGAGATACAGAGTGTTGCCCCATTACGAAGCAATGCTTTAGCAGAGCGTGAATGTCTGTGTGGCAGCGAATGCAGTTCCAAGGGACAGTGAAAACCAGCTAGAGCTTTCAGTGCTGGCAGCTTTCCTGTGGGTGCAATCTCTGGACGTTTCCAATTTGGCAGCCGGGCTCTGCCAGAGAGAGATACAGAATGTTGCCCCATTACGAAGCAATGCTTTAGCAGAGCGTGAATGTCTGTGTGGCAGCGAATGCAGCTCCAAGGGACAGTGAAAACCAGCTAGAGCTTTCAGTGCTGGCAGCTTTCCTGTGGGCGCAATCTCTGGACGTTTCCAATTTGGCAGCCGGGCTCTGCCAGAGAGAGATACAGAGTGTTGCCCTCTTACCAAGCAATGCTTTAGCTGAGCGCGAATGTCTGTGTGGCAGCGAATGCAGTTCCAAGGGACAGTGAAAACCAGCTAGAGCTTTCAGTGCTGGCAGCTTTCCTGTGGGCGCAATATCTGGACGTTTCCAATTTGGCAGCCGGGCTCTGCCAGAGAGAGATACAGAATGTTGCCCCCTTTCCAAGCAATGCTTTAGCTGAGCGCGAATGTCTGTGTGGCAGCGAATGCAGTTCCAAGGGACAGTGAAAACCAGCTAGAGCTTTCAGTGCTGGCAGCTTTCCTGTGGGTGCCATATCTGGACGTTTCCAATTTCGCAGCCGGGCTCTGCCAGAGAGAGATACAGAGTGTTGCCCCATTACGAAGCAATGCTTTAGCAGAGCGCGAATGTCTGTGTGGCAGCGAATGCAGTTCCAAGGGACAGTGAAAACCAGCTAGAGCTTTCAGTGCTGGCAGCTTTCCTGTGGGCGCAATCTCTGGACGTTTCCAATTTGGCAGCCGCGCTCTGCCAGAGAGAGATACAGAGTGTTGCCCCATTACGAAGCAATGCTTTAGCAGAGCGCGAATGTCTGTGTGGCAGCGAATGCAGTTCCAAGGGACAGTGAAAACCAGCTAGAGCTTTCAGTGCTGGCAGCTTTCCTGTGGGCGCAATCTCTGGACGTTTCCAATTTGGCAGCCGGGCTCTGCCAGAGAGAGATACAGAGTGTTGCCCCATTACGAAGCAATGCTTTAGCAGAGCGCGAATGTCTGTGTGGCAGCGAATGCAGTTCCAAGGGACAGTGAAAACCAGCTAGAGCTTTCACTGCTGGCAGCTTTCCTGTGGGCGCAATCTCTGGACGTTTCCAATTTGGCAGCCGGGCTCTGCCAGAGAGAGATACAGAGTGTTGCCCCATTAGGAAGCAATGCTTTAGCAGAGCGCGAATCTCTGTGTGGCAGCGAATGCAGTTCCAAGGGACAGTGAAAACCAGCTACAGTTTTCAGTGCTGGCAGCTTTCCTGTGGGCGCAATCTCTGGACGTTTCCAATTTGGCAGCCGGGCTCTACCAGAGAGAGATACAGAATGTTACCCCCTTTCCAAGCAATGCTTTAGCAGAGCGCGAATGTCTGTGTGGCAGCGAATGCAGTTCCAAGGGACAGTGAAAACCAGCTAGAGCTTTCAGTGCTGGCAGCTTTCCTGTGGGCGCAATCTCTGGACGTTTCCAATTTGGCAGCCGGGCTCTGCCACAGAGAGATACAGAGTGTTGCCCAATTAGGAAGCAAAGTTTTAGCAGAGCGTGAATGTCTGTGTGGCAGCGAATGCAGTTCCAAGGGACAGTGAAAACCAGCTAGAGCTTTCAGTGCTGGCAGCTTTCCTGTGGGCGCAATCTCTGGACGTTTCCAATTTGGCAGCCAGGCTCTGCCAGAGAGAGATACAGAGTGTTGCCCCATTACGAAGCAATGCTTTAGCAGAGCGCGAATGTCTGTGTGGCAGCGAATGCAGTTCCAAGGGACAGTGAAAACCAGCTAGAGCTTTCAGTGCTGGCAGCTTTCCTGTGGGTGCCATCTCTGGACGTTTCCAATTTGGCAGCCGGGCTCTGCCAGAGAGAGATACAGAGTGTTGCCCCATTACGAAGCAATGCTTTAGCAGAGCGCGAATGTCTGTGTGGCAGCGAATGCAGTTCCAAGGGACAGTGAAAACCAGCTAGAGCTTTCAGTGCTGGCAGCTTTCCTGTGGGCGCAATCTCTGGACGTTTCCAATTTGGCAGCCGGGCTCTGCCAGAGAGAGATACAGAATGTTGCCCCCTTACCAAGCAATGCTTTAGCTGAGCGCGAATGTCTGTGTGGCAGCGAATGCAGTTCCAAGGGACAGTGAAAACCAGCTAGAGCTTTCAGTGCTGGCAGCTTTCCTGTGGGCGCAATCTCTGGACGTTTCCAATTTGGCAGCCGGGCTCTGCCAGAGAGAGATACAGAATGTTGCCCCCTTACGAAGCAATGCTTTAGCAGAGCGCGAATGTCTGTGTGGCAGCGAATGCAGTTCCAAGGGACAGTGAAAACCAGCTAGAGCTTTCAGTGCTGGCAGCTTTCCTGTGGGCGCAATCTCTGGACGTTTCCAATTTGGCAGCCGGGCTCTGCCAGAGAGAGATACAGAGTGTTGCCCCATTACGAAGCAATGCTTTAGCAGAGCGCGAATGTCTGTGTGGCAGCGAATGCAGTTCCAAGGGACAGTGAAAACCAGCTAGAGCTTTCACTGCTGGCAGCTTTCCTGTGGGCGCAATCTCTGGACGTTTCCAATTTGGCAGCCGGGCTCTGCCAGAGAGAGATACAGAATGTTGCCCCCTTACCAAGCAATGCTTTAGCAGAGCGCGAATGTCTGTGTGGCAGCGAATGCAGTTCCAAGGGACAGTGAAAACCAGCTAGAGCTTTCAGTGCTGGCAGCTTTCCTGTGGGCGCAATCTCTGGACGTTTCCAATTTGGCAGCCGGGCTCTGCCACAGAGAGATACAGAGTGTTGCCCAATTAGGAAGCAAAGTTTTAGCAGAGCGTGAATGTCTGTGTGGCAGCGAATGCAGTTCCAAGGGACAGTGAAAACCAGCTAGAGCTTTCAGTGCTGGCAGCTTTCCTGTGGGCGCAATCTCTGGACGTTTCCAATTTGGCAGCCGGGCTCTGCCAGAGAGAGATACAGAGTGTTGCCCCATTACGAAGCAATGCTTTAGCAGAGCGCGAATGTCTGTGTGGCAGCGAATGCAGTTCCAAGGGACAGTGAAAACCAGCTAGAGCTTTCAGTGCTGGCAGCTTTCCTGTGGGCGCAATCTCTGGACTTTTCCAATTTGGCAGCCGGGCTCTGCCAGAGAGAGATACAGAGTGTTGCCCCATTACGAAGCAATGCTTTAGCAGAGCGTGAATGTCTGTGTGGCAGCGAATGCAGTTCCAAGGGACAGTGAAAACCAGCTAGAGCTTTCAGTGCTGGCAGCTTTCCTGTGGGCGCAATCTCTGGACGTTTCCAATTTGGCAGCCGGGCTCTGCCAGAGAGAGATACAGAGTGTTGCCCCATTAGGAAGCAATGCTTTAGCAGAGCGCGAATGTCTGTGTGGCAGCGAATGCAGCTCCAAGGGACAGTGAAAACCAGCTAGAGCTTTCAGTGCTGGCAGCTTTCCTGTGGGCGCAATCTCTGGACGTTTCCAATTTGGCAGCCGGGCTCTGCCAGAGAGAGATACAGAGTGTTGCCCTCTTACCAAGCAATGCTTTAGCTGAGCGCGAATGTCTGTGTGGCAGCGAATGCAGTTCCAAGGGACAGTGAAAACCAGCTAGAGCTTTCAGTGCTGGCAGCTTTCCTGTGGGCGCAATATCTGGACGTTTCCAATTTGGCAGCCGGGCTCTGCCAGAGAGAGATACAGAATGTTGCCCCCTTTCCAAGCAATGCTTTAGCTGAGCGCGAATGTCTGTGTGGCAGCGAATGCAGTTCCAAGGGACAGTGAAAACCAGCTAGAGCTTTCAGTGCTGGCAGCTTTCCTGTGGGTGCCATATCTGGACGTTTCCAATTTGGCAGCCGGGCTCTGCCAGAGAGAGATACAGAGTGTTGCCCCATTACGAAGCAATGCTTTAGCAGAGCGCGAATGTCTGTGTGGCAGCGAATGCAGTTCCAAGGGACAGTGAAAACCAGCTAGAGCTTTCAGTGCTGGCAGCTTTCCTGTGGGCGCAATCTCTGGACGTTTCCAATTTGGCAGCCGCGCTCTGCCAGAGAGAGATACAGAGTGTTGCCCCATTACGAAGCAATGCTTTAGCAGAGCGCGAATGTCTGTGTGGCAGCGAATGCAGTTCCAAGGGACAGTGAAAACCAGCTAGAGCTTTCAGTGCTGGCAGCTTTCCTGTGGGCGCAATCTCTGGACGTTTCCAATTTGGCAGCCGGGCTCTGCCAGAGAGAGAGACAGAGTGTTGCCCCATTACGAAGCAATGCTTTAGCAGAGCGCGAATGTCTGTGTGGCAGCGAATGCAGTTCCAAGGGACAGTGAAAACCAGCTAGAGCTTTCAGTGCTGGCAGCTTTCCTGTGGGCGCAATCTCTGGACGTTTCCAATTTGGCAGCCGGGCTCTGCCAGAGAGAGATACAGAGTGTTGCCCCATTACGAAGCAATGCTTTAGCAGAGCGCGAATGTCTGTGTGGCAGCGAATGCAGTTCCAAGGGACAGTGAAAACCAGCTAGAGCTTTCAGTGCTGGCAGCTTTCCTGTGGGCGCAATCTCTGGACGTTTCCAATTTGGCAGCCGGGCTCTGCCAGAGAGAGATACAGAGTGTTGCCCCATTACAAAGCAATGCTTTAGCAGAGCGCGAATGTCTGTGTGGCAGCGAATGCAGTTCCAAGGGACAGTGAAAACCAGCTAGAGCTTTCACTGCTGGCAGCTTTCCTGTGGGCGCAATCTCTGGACGTTTCCAATTTGGCAGCCGGGCTCTGCCAGAGAGAGATACAGAATGTTGCCCCATTACGAAGCAATGCTTTAGCAGAGCGCGAATGTCTGTGTGGCAGCGAATGCAGTTCCAAGGGACAGTGAAAACCAGCTAGAGCTTTCAGTGCTGGCAGCTTTCCTGTGGGCGCAATCTCTGGACGTTTCCAATTTGGCAGCCGGGCTCTGCCAGAGAGAAATACAGAATGTTGCCCCCTTACCAAGCAATGCTTTAGCAGAGCGCGAATGTCTGTGTGGCAGCGAATGCAGTTCCAAGGGACAGTGAAAACCAGCTAGAGCTTTCAGTGCTGGCAGCTTTCCTGTGGGCGCAATCTCTGGACGTTTCCAATTTGGCAGCCGGGCTCTGCCAGAGAGAGATACAGAGTGTTGCCCCATTACGAAGCAATGCTTTAGCAGAGCGCGAATGTCTGTGTGGCAGCGAATGCAGTTCCAAGGGACAGTGAAAACCAGCTAGAGCTTTCAGTGCTGGCAGCTTTCCTGTGGGCGCAATCTCTGGACTTTTCCAATTCGGCAGCCGGGCTCTGCCAGAGAGAGATACAGAGTGTTGCCCCCTTACCAAGCAATGCTTTAGCAGAGCGTGAATGTCTGTGTGGCAGCGAATGCAGTTCCAAGGGACAGTGAAAACCAGCTAGAGCTTTCAGTGCTGGCAGCTTTCCTGTGGGCGCAATCTCTGGACGTTTCCAATTTGGCAGCCGGGCTCTGCCAGAGAGAGATACAGAGTGTTGCCCCATTAGGAAGCAATGCTTTAGCAGAGCGCGAATGTCTGTGTGGCAGCGAATGCAGCTCCAAGGGACAGTGAAAACCAGCTAGAGCTTTCAGTGCTGGCAGCTTTCCTGTGGGCGCAATCTCTGGACGTTTCCAATTTGGCAGCCGGGCTCTGCCAGAGAGAGATACAGAGTGTTGCCCTCTTACCAAGCAATGCTTTAGCTGAGCGCGAATGTCTGTGTGGCAGCGAATGCAGTTCCAAGGGACAGTGAAAACCAGCTAGAGCTTTCAGTGCTGGCAGCTTTCCTGTGGGCGCAATATCTGGACGTTTCCAATTTGGCAGCCGGGCTCTGCCAGAGAGAGATACAGAATGTTGCCCCCTTTCCAAGCAATGCTTTAGCTGAGCGCGAATGTCTGTGTGGCAGCGAATGCAGTTCCAAGGGACAGTGAAAACCAGCTAGAGCTTTCAGTGCTGGCAGCTTTCCTGTGGGCGCAATCTCTGGACGTTTCCAATTTGGCAGCCGGGCTCTGCCAGAGAGAGATACAGAGTGTTGCCCCATTAGGAAGCAATGCTTTAGCAGAGCGCGAATGTCTGTGTGGCAGCGAATGCAGTTCCAAGGGACAGTGAAAACCAGCTAGAGCTTTCAGTGCTGGCAGCTTTCCTGTGGGCGCAATCTCTGGACGTTTCCAATTTGGCAGCCGGGCTCTGCCAGAGAGAGAGACAGAGTGTTGCCCCATTACGAAGCAATGCTTTAGCAGAGCGCGAATGTCTGTGTGGCAGCGAATGCAGTTCCAAGGGACAGTGAAAACCAGCTAGAGCTTTCAGTGCTGGCAGCTTTCCTGTGGGCGCAATCTCTGGACGTTTCCAATTTGGCAGCCGGGCTCTGCCAGAGAGAGATACAGAGTGTTGCCCCATTACGAAGCAATGCTTTAGCAGAGCGCGAATGTCTGTGTGGCAGCGAATGCAGTTCCAAGGGACAGTGAAAACCAGCTAGAGCTTTCAGTGCTGGCAGCTTTCCTGTGGGCGCAATCTCTGGACGTTTCCAATTTGGCAGCCGGGCTCTGCCAGAGAGAGATACAGAGTGTTGCCCCATTACAAAGCAATGCTTTAGCAGAGCGCGAATGTCTGTGTGGCAGCGAATGCAGTTCCAAGGGACAGTGAAAACCAGCTAGAGCTTTCACTGCTGGCAGCTTTCCTGTGGGCGCAATCTCTGGACGTTTCCAATTTGGCAGCCGGGCTCTGCCAGAGAGAGATACAGAATGTTGCCCCATTACGAAGCAATGCTTTAGCAGAGCGCGAATGTCTGTGTGGCAGCGAATGCAGTTCCAAGGGACAGTGAAAACCAGCTAGAGCTTTCAGTGCTGGCAGCTTTCCTGTGGGCGCAATCTCTGGACGTTTCCAATTTGGCAGCCGGGCTCTGCCAGAGAGAAATACAGAATGTTGCCCCCTTACCAAGCAATGCTTTAGCAGAGCGCGAATGTCTGTGTGGCAGCGAATGCAGTTCCAAGGGACAGTGAAAACCAGCTAGAGCTTTCAGTGCTGGCAGCTTTCCTGTGGGCGCAATCTCTGGACGTTTCCAATTTGGCAGCCGGGCTCTGCCAGAGAGAGATACAGAGTGTTGCCCCATTAGGAAGCAATGCTTTAGCAGAGCGCGAATGTCTGTGTGGCAGCGAATGCAGTTCCAAGGGACAGTGAAAACCAGCTAGAGCTTTCAGTGCTGGCAGCTTTCCTGTGGACGCAATCTCTGGACGTTTCCAATTTGGCAGCCGGGCTCTGCCAGAGAGAGATACAGAGTGTTGCCCCATTACGAAGCAATGCTTTAGCAGAGCGCGAATGTCTGTGTGGCAGCGAATGCAGTTCCAAGGGACAGTGAAAACCAGCTAGAGCTTTCAGTGCTGGCAGCTTTCCTGTGGGCGCAATCTCTGGACGTTTCCAATTTGGCAGCCGGGCTCTGCCAGAGAGAGATACAGAGTGTTGCCCCATTAGGAAGCAATGCTTTAGCAGAGCGCGAATGTCTGTGTGGCAGCGAATGCAGCTCCAAGGGACAGTGAAAACCAGCTAGAGCTTTCAGTGCTGGCAGCTTTCCTGTGGGCGCAATCTCTGGACGTTTCCAATTTGGCAGCCGGGCTCTGCCAGAGAGAGATACAGAGTGTTGCCCCATTACGAAGCAAAGCTTTAGCAGAGCACGAATGTCTGTGTGGCAGCGAATGCAGTTCCAAGGGACAGTGAAAACCAGCTAGAGCTTTCAGTGCTGGCAGCTTTCCTGTGGGCGCAATCTCTGGACGTTTCCAATTTGGCAGCCGGGCTCTGCCAGAGAGAGATACAGAATGTTGCCCCCTTACCAAGCAATGCTTTAGCAGAGCGCGAATGTCTGTGTGGCAGCGAATGCAGTTCCAAGGGACAGTGAAAACCAGCTAGAGCTTTCAGTGCTGGCAGCTTTCCTGTGGGCGCAATCTCTGGACGTTTCCAATTTGGCAGCCGGGCTCTGCCACAGAGAGATACAGAGTGTTGCCCAATTAGGAAGCAAAGTTTTAGCAGAGCGTGAATGTCTGTGTGGCAGCGAATGCAGTTCCAAGGGACAGTGAAAACCAGCTAGAGCTTTCAGTGCTGGCAGCTTTCCTGTGGGCGCAATCTCTGGACGTTTCCAATTTGGCAGCCAGGCTCTGCCAGAGAGAGATACAGAGTGTTGCCCCATTACGAAGCAATGCTTTAGCAGAGCGCGAATGTCTGTGTGGCAGCGAATGCAGTTCCAAGGGACAGTGAAAACCAGCTAGAGCTTTCAGTGCTGGCAGCTTTCCTGTGGGTGCCATCTCTGGACGTTTCCAATTTGGCAGCCGGGCTCTGCCAGAGAGAGATACAGAGTGTTGCCCCATTACGAAGCAATGCTTTAGCAGAGCGCGAATGTCTGTGTGGCAGCGAATGCAGTTCCAAGGGACAGTGAAAACCAGCTAGAGCTTTCAGTGCTGGCAGCTTTCCTGTGGGTGCAATCTCTGGAGGTTTCCAATTTGGCAGCCGGGCTCTGCCAGAGAGAGATACAGAATGTTGCCCCCTTACCAAGCAAAGTTTTAGCAGAGCGCGAATGTCTGTGTGGCAGCGAATGCAGCTCCAAGGGACAGTGAAAACCAGCTAGAGCTTTCAGTGCTGGCAGCTTTCCTGTGGGCGCAATCTCTGGACGTTTCCAATTTGGCAGCCGGGCTCTGCCAGAGAGAGATACAGAGTGTTGCCCCATTACGAAGCAATGCTTTAGCAGAGCGCGAATGTCTGTGTGGCAGCGAATGCAGTTCCAAGGGACAGTGAAAACCAGCTAGAGCTTTCAGTGCTGGCAGCTTTCCTGTGGGTGCCATCTCTGGACGTTTCCAATTTGGCAGCCGGGCTCTGCCAGAGAGAGATACAGAGTGTTGCCCCATTACGAAGCAATGCTTTAGCAGAGCGCGAATGTCTGTGTGGCAGCGAATGCAGTTCCAAGGGACAGTGAAAACCAGCTAGAGCTTTCAGTGCTGGCAGCTTTCCTGTGGGCGCAATCTCTGGACGTTTCCAATTTGGCAGCCGGGCTCTGCCAGAGAGAGATACAGAATGTTGCCCCATTACGAAGCAATGCTTTAGCAGAGCGCGAATGTCTGTGTGGCAGCGAATGCAGTTCCAAGGGACAGTGAAAACCAGCTAGAGCTTTCAGTGCTGGCAGCTTTCCTGTGGGCGCAATCTCTGGACGTTTCCAATTTGGCAGCCGGGCTCTGCCAGAGAGAGATACAGAGTGTTGCCCCATTACGAAGCAATGCTTTAGCAGAGCGCGAATGTCTGTGTGGCAGCGAATGCAGTTCCAAGGGACAGTGAAAACCAGCTAGAGCTTTCAGTGCTGGCAGCTTTCCTGTGGGCGCAATCTCTGGACGTTTCCAATTTGGCAGCCGGGCTCTGCCAGAGAGAGATACAGAGTGTTGCCCCATTACGAAGCAATGCTTTAGCAGAGCGCGAATGTCTGTGTGGCAGCGAATGCAGTTCCAAGGGACAGTGAAAACCAGCTAGAGCTTTCAGTGCTGGCAGCTTTCCTGTGGGCGCAATCTCTGGACGTTTCCAATTTGGCAGCCGGGCTCTGCCAGAGAGAGATACAGAATGTTGCCCCATTACGAAGCAATGCTTTAGCAGAGCGCGAATGTCTGTGTGGCAGCGAATGCAGCTCCAAGGGACAGTGAAAACCAGCTAGAGCTTTCAGTGCTGGCAGCTTTCCTGTGGGCGCAATCTCTGGACGTTTCCAATTTGGCAGCCGGGCTCTGCCAGAGAGAGATACAGAATGTTGCCCCCTTACCAAGCAATGCTTTAGCAGAGCGCGAATGTCTGTGTGGCAGCGAATGCAGTTCCAAGGGACAGTGAAAACCAGCTAGAGCTTTCAGTGCTGGCAGCTTTCCTGTGGGCGCAATCTCTGGACGTTTCCAATTTGGCAGCCGGGCTCTGCCACAGAGAGATACAGAGTGTTGCCCAATTAGGAAGCAAAGTTTTAGCAGAGCGTGAATGTCTGTGTGGCAGCGAATGCAGTTCCAAGGGACAGTGAAAACCAGCTAGAGCTTTCAGTGCTGGCAGCTTTCCTGTGGGCGCAATCTCTGGACGTTTCCAATTTGGCAGCCGGGCTCTGCCAGAGAGAGATACAGAATGTTGCCCCATTACGAAGCAATGCTTTAGCAGAGCGCGAATGTCTGTGTGGCAGCGAATGCAGCTCCAAGGGACAGTGAAAACCAGCTAGAGCTTTCAGTGCTGGCAGCTTTCCTGTGGGCGCAATCTCTGGACGTTTCCAATTTGGCAGCCGGGCTCTGCCAGAGAGAGATACAGAGTGTTGCCCCATTACGAAGCAAAGCTTTAGCAGAGCACGAATGTCTGTGTGGCAGCGAATGCAGTTCCAAGGGACAGTGAAAACCAGCTAGAGCTTTCAGTGCTGGCAGCTTTCCTGTGGGCGCAATCTCTGGACGTTTCCAATTTGGCAGCCGGGCTCTGCCAGAGAGAGATACAGAGTGTTGCCCCATTACGAAGCAATGCTTTAGCAGAGCGCGAATGTCTGTGTGGCAGCGAATGCAGTTCCAAGGGACAGTGAAAACCAGCTAGAGCTTTCAGTGCTGGCAGCTTTCCTGTGGGTGCCATCTCTGGACGTTTCCAATTTGGCAGCCGGGCTCTGCCAGAGAGAGATACAGAGTGTTGCCCCATTACGAAGCAATGCTTTAGCAGAGCGCGAATGTCTGTGTGGCAGCGAATGCAGTTCCAAGGGACAGTGAAAACCAGCTAGAGCTTTCAGTGCTGGCAGCTTTCCTGTGGGCGCAATCTCTGGACGTTTCCAATTTGGCAGCCGGGCTCTGCCAGAGAGAGATACAGAATGTTGCCCCATTACGAAGCAATGCTTTAGCAGAGCGCGAATGTCTGTGTGGCAGCGAATGCAGCTCCAAGGGACAGTGAAAACCAGCTAGAGCTTTCAGTGCTGGCAGCTTTCCTGTGGGCGCAATCTCTGGACGTTTCCAATTTGGCAGCCGGGCTCTGCCAGAGAGAGATACAGAATGTTGCCCCCTTTCCAAGCAATGCTTTAGCTGAGCGCGAATGTCTGTGTGGCAGCGAATGCAGTTCCAAGGGACAGTGAAAACCAGCTAGAGCTTTCAGTGCTGGCAGCTTTCCTGTGGGTGCCATATCTGGACGTTTCCAATTTCGCAGCCGGGCTCTGCCAGAGAGAGATACAGAGTGTTGCCCCATTACGAAGCAATGCTTTAGCAGAGCGCGAATGTCTGTGTGGCAGCGAATGCAGTTCCAAGGGACAGTGAAAACCAGCTAGAGCTTTCAGTGCTGGCAGCTTTCCTGTGGGCGCAATCTCTGGACGTTTCCAATTTGGCAGCCGGGCTCTGCCAGAGAGAGATACAGAGTGTTGCCCCATTACGAAGCAATGCTTTAGCAGAGCGCGAATGTCTGTGTGGCAGCGAATGCAGTTCCAAGGGACAGTGAAAACCAGCTAGAGCTTTCACTGCTGGCAGCTTTCCTGTGGGCGCAATCTCTGGACGTTTCCAATTTGGCAGCCGGGCTCTGCCAGAGAGAGATACAGAATGTTGCCCCATTACGAAGCAATGCTTTAGCAGAGCGCGAATGTCTGTGTGGCAGCGAATGCAGTTCCAAGGGACAGTGAAAACCAGCTAGAGCTTTCAGTGCTGGCAGCTTTCCTGTGGGCGCAATCTCTGGACGTTTCCAATTTGGCAGCCGGGCTATGCCAGAGAGAAATACAGAATGTTGCCCCCTTACCAAGCAATGCTTTAGCAGAGCGCGAATGTCTGTGTGGCAGCGAATGCAGTTCCAAGGGACAGTGAAAACCAGCTAGAGCTTTCAGTGCTGGCAGCTTTCCTGTGGGCGCAATCTCTGGACGTTTCCAATTTGGCAGCCGGGCTCTGCCAGAGAGAGATACAGAGTGTTGCCCCATTAGGAAGCAATGCTTTAGCAGAGCGCGAATGTCTGTGTGGCAGCGAATGCAGTTCCAAGGGACAGTGAAAACCAGCTAGAGCTTTCAGTGCTGGCAGCTTTCCTGTGGGCGCAATCTCTGGACGTTTCCAATTTGGCAGCCGGGCTCTGCCAGAGAGAGATACAGAATGTTGCCCCATTAGGAAGCAATGCTTTAGCAGAGCGCGAATGTCTGTGTGGCAGCGAATGCAGTTCCAAGGGACAGTGAAAACCAGCTAGAGCTTTCAGTGCTGGCAGCTTTCCTGTGGGCGCAATCTCTGGACGTTTCCAATTTGGCAGCCGGGCTCTGCCAGAGAGAGATACAGAGTGTTGCCCCATTACGAAGCAATGCTTTAGCAGAGCGCGAATGTCTGTGTGGCAGCGAATGCAGTTCCAAGGGACAGTGAAAACCAGCTAGAGCTTTCACTGCTGGCAGCTTTCCTGTGGGCGCAATCTCTGGACGTTTCCAATTTGGCAGCCGGGCTCTGCCAGAGAGAGATACAGAATGTTGCCCCATTACGAAGCAATGCTTTAGCAGAGCGCGAATGTCTGTGTGGCAGCGAATGCAGTTCCAAGGGACAGTGAAAACCAGCTAGAGCTTTCAGTGCTGGCAGCTTTCCTGTGGGCGCAATCTCTGGACGTTTCCAATTTGGCAGCCGGGCTCTGCCAGAGAGAAATACAGAATGTTGCCCCCTTACCAAGCAATGCTTTAGCAGAGCGCGAATGTCTGTGTGGCAGCGAATGCAGTTCCAAGGGACAGTGAAAACCAGCTAGAGCTTTCAGTGCTGGCAGCTTTCCTGTGGGCGCAATCTCTGGACGTTTCCAATTTGGCAGCCGGGCTCTGCCAGAGAGAGATACAGAGTGTTGCCCCATTAGGAAGCAATGCTTTAGCAGAGCGCGAATGTCTGTGTGGCAGCGAATGCAGTTCCAAGGGACAGTGAAAACCAGCTAGAGCTTTCAGTGCTGGCAGCTTTCCTGTGGGCGCAATCTCTGGACGTTTCCAATTTGGCAGCCGGGCTCTGCCAGAGAGAGATACAGAATGTTGCCCCATTAGGAAGCAATGCTTTAGCAGAGCGCGAATGTCTGTGTGGCAGCGAATGCAGTTCCAAGGGACAGTGAAAACCAGCTACAGTTTTCAGTGCTGGCAGCTTTCCTGTGGGCGCAATCTCTGGACGTTTCCAATTTGGCAGCCGGGCTCTGCCAGAGAGAGATACAGAATGTTACCCCCTTTCCAAGCAATGCTTTAGCTGAGCGCGAATGTCTGTGTGGCAGCGAATGCAGTTCCAAGGGACAGTGAAAACCAGCTAGAGCTTTCAGTGCTGGCAGCTTTCCTGTGGGCGCAATCTCTGGACGTTTCCAATTTGGCAGCCGGGCTCTGCCAGAGAGAGATACAGAGTGTTGCCCCATTAGGAAGCAATGCTTTAGCAGAGCGCGAATGTCTGTGTGGCAGCGAATGCAGTTCCAAGGGACAGTGAAAACCAGCTAGAGCTTTCAGTGCTGGCAGCTTTCCTGTGGGCGCAATCTCTGGACGTTTCCAATTTGGCAGCCGGGCTCTGCCAGAGAGAAATACAGAATGTTGCCCCCTTACCAAGCAATGCTTTAGCAGAGCGCGAATGTCTGTGTGGCAGCGAATGCAGTTCCAAGGGACAGTGAAAACCAGCTAGAGCTTTCAGTGCTGGCAGCTTTCCTGTGGGCGCAATCTCTGGACGTTTCCAATTTGGCAGCCGGGCTCTGCCAGAGAGAGATACAGAGTGTTGCCCCATTAGGAAGCAATGCTTTAGCAGAGCGCGAATGTCTGTGTGGCAGCGAATGCAGTTCCAAGGGACAGTGAAAACCAGCTAGAGCTTTCAGTGCTGGCAGCTTTCCTGTGGGCGCAATCTCTGGACGTTTCCAATTTGGCAGCCGGGCTCTGCCAGGGAGAGATACAGAGTGTTGCCCCATTAGGAAGCAATGCTTTAGCAGAGCGCGAATCTCTGTGTGGCAGCGAATGCAGTTCCAAGGGACAGTGAAAACCAGCTACAGTTTTCAGTGCTGGCAGCTTTCCTGTGGGCGCAATCTCTGGACGTTTCCAATTTGGCAGCCGGGCTCTACCAGAGAGAGATACAGAATGTTACCCCCTTTCCAAGCAATGCTTTAGCTGAGCGCGAATGTCTGTGTGGCAGCGAATGCAGTTCCAAGGGACAGTGAAAACCAGCTAGAGCTTTCAGTGCTGGCAGCTTTCCTGTGGGCGCAATGTCTGGACGTTTCCAATTTGGCAGCCGGGCTCTGCCAGAGAGAGATACAGAATGTTGCCCCATTACGAAGCAATGCTTTAGCAGAGCGCGAATGTCTGTGTGGCAGCGAATGCAGTTCCAAGGGACAGTGAAAACCAGCTAGAGCTTTCAGTGCTGGCAGCTTTCCTGTGGGCGCAATCTCTGGACGTTTCCAATTTGGCAGCCGGGCTCTGCCAGAGAGAGATACAGAATGTTTCCCTCTTACCAAGCAATGCTTTAGATAAGCGCGAATGTCTGTGTGGCAGCGAATGCAGTTCCAAGGGACAGTGAAAACCAGCTACATTTTTCAGTACTGGCAGCTTTCCTGTGGGCGCAATGTCTGGACGTTTCCAATTTGGCAGCCGGGCTCTGCCAGAGAGAGATAGAGAGTGTTGCCCCATTACGAAGCAATGCTTTAGCAGGGCGCGAATGTCTGTGTGGCAGCGAATGCAGTTCCAAGGGACAGTGAAAACCAGCTAGAGCTTTCAGTGCTGGCAGCTTTCCTGTGGGCGCAATCTCTGGACGTTTCCAATTTGGCAGCCGGGCTCTGCCAGAGAGAGATACAGAGTGTTGCCCCATTACGAAGCAATGCTTTAGCAGAGCGCGAATGTCTGTGTGGCAGCGAATGCAGTTCCAAGGGACAGTGAAAACCAGCTAGAGCTTTCAGTGCTGGCAGCTTTCCTGTGGGCGCAATCTCTGGACGTTTCCAATTTGGCAGCCGGGCTCTGCCAGAGAGAGATACAGAATGTTGCCCCATTACGAAGCAATGCTTTAGCAGAGCGCGAATGTCTGTGTGGCAGCGAATGCAGTTCCAAGGGACAGTGAAAACCAGCTAGAGCTTTCAGTGCTGGCAGCTTTCCTGTGGGCGCAATCTCTGGACGTTTCCAATTTGGCAGCCGGGCTCTGCCACAGAGAGATACAGAGTGTTGCCCAATTAGGAAGCAAAGTTTTAGCAGAGCGTGAATATCTGTGTGGCAGCGAATGCAGTTCCAAGGGACAGTGAAAACCAGCTAGAGCTTTCAGTGCTGGCAGCTTTCCTGTGGGCGCAATCTCTGGACGTTTCCAATTTGGCAGCCGGGCTCTGCCAGAGAGAGATACAGAGTGTTGCCCCATTAGGAAGCAATGCTTTAGCAGAGCGCGAATGTCTGTGTGGCAGCGAATGCAGTTCCAAGGGACAGTGAAAACCAGCTAGAGCTTTCAGTGCTGGCAGCTTTCCTGTGGGTGCCATCTCTGGACGTTTCCAATTTGGCAGCCGGGCTCTGCCAGAGAGAGATACAGAGTGTTGCCCCATTAGGAAGCAATGCTTTAGCAGAGCGCGAATGTCTGTGTGGCAGCGAATGCAGTTCCAAGGGACAGTGAAAACCAGCTAGAGCTTTCAGTGCTGGCAGCTTTCCTGTGGGCGCAATCTCTGGACGTTTCCAATTTGGCAGCCGGGCTCTGCCAGAGAGAGATACAGAATGTTGCCCCCTTTCCAAGCAATGCTTTAGCTGAGCGCGAATGTCTGTGTGGCAGCGAATGCAGTTCCAAGGGACAGTGAAAACCAGCTAGAGCTTTCAGTGCTGGCAGCTTTCCTGTGGGCGCAATCTCTGGACGTTTCCAATTTGGCAGCCGGGCTCTGCCACAGAGAGATACAGAGTGTTGCCCAATTAGGAAGCAAAGTTTTAGCAGAGCGTAAATGTCTGTGTGGCAGCGAATGCAGTTCCAAGGGACAGTGAAAACCAGCTAGAGCTTTCAGTGCTGGCAGCTTTCCTGTGGGCGCAATCTCTGGACGTTTCCAATTTGGCAGCCAGGCTCTGCCAGAGAGAGATACAGAGTGTTGCCCCATTACGAAGCAATGCTTTAGCAGAGCGCGAATGTCTGTGTGGCAGCGAATGCAGTTCCAAGGGACAGTGAAAACCAGCTAGAGCTTTCAGTGCTGGCAGCTTTCCTGTGGGTGCCATCTCTGGACGCTTCCAATTTGGCAGCCGGGCTCTGCCAGAGAGAGATACAGAGTGTTGCCCCATTACGAAGCAATGCTTTAGCAGAGCGCGAATGTCTGTGTGGCAGCGAATGCAGTTCCAAGGGACAGTGAAAACCAGCTAGAGCTTTCAGTGCTGGCAGCTTTCCTGTGGGCGCAATCTCTGGACGTTTCCAATTTGGCAGCCGGGCTCTGCCAGAGAGAGATACAGAATGTTGCCCCCTTACCAAGCAATGCTTTAGCTGAGCGCGAATGTCTGTGTGGCAGCGAATGCAGTTCCAAGGGACAGTGAAAACCAGCTAGAGCTTTCAGTGCTGGCAGCTTTCCTGTGGGCGCAATCTCTGGACGTTTCCAATTTGGCAGCCGGGCTCTGCCAGAGAGAGATACAGAGTGTTGCCCCATTACGAAGCAATGCTTTAGCAGAGCGCGAATGTCTGTGTGGCAGCGAATGCAGTTCCAAGGGACAGTGAAAACCAGCTAGAGCTTTCAGTGCTGGCAGCTTTCCTGTGGGCGCAATCTCTGGACGTTTCCAATTTGGCAGCCGGGCTCTGCCAGAGAGAGATACAGAGTGTTGCCCCATTACGAAGCAATGCTTTAGCAGAGCGCGAATGTCTGTGTGGCAGCGAATGCAGTTCCAAGGGACAGTGAAAACCAGCTAGAGCTTTCACTGCTGGCAGCTTTCCTGTGGGCGCAATCTCTGGACGTTTCCAATTTGGCAGCCGGGCTCTGCCAGAGAGAGATACAGAATGTTGCCCCCTTACCAAGCAATGCTTTAGCAGAGCGCGAATGTCTGTGTGGCAGCGAATGCAGTTCCAAGGGACAGTGAAAACCAGCTAGAGCTTTCAGTGCTGGCAGCTTTCCTGTGGGCGCAATCTCTGGACGTTTCCAATTTGGCAGCCGGGCTCTGCCAGAGAGAGATACAGAGTGTTGCCCCATTAGGAAGCAATGCTTTAGCAGAGCGCGAATGTCTGTGTGGCAGCGAATGCAGTTCCAAGGGACAGTGAAAACCAGCTAGAGCTTTCAGTGCTGGCAGCTTTCCTGTGGGCGCAATCTCTGGACGTTTCCAATTTGGCAGCCGGGCTCTGCCAGAGAGAGATACAGAATGTTGCCCCCTTTCCAAGCAATGCTTTAGCTGAGCGCGAATGTCTGTGTGGCAGCGAATGCAGTTCCAAGGGACAGTGAAAACCAGCTAGAGCTTTCAGTGCTGGCAGCTTTCCTGTGGGCGCAATCTCTGGACGTTTCCAATTTGGCAGCCGGGCTCTGCCACAGAGAGATACAGAGTGTTGCCCAATTAGGAAGCAAAGTTTTAGCAGAGCGTGAATGTCTGTGTGGCAGCGAATGCAGTTCCAAGGGACAGTGAAAACCAGCTAGAGCTTTCAGTGCTGGCAGCTTTCCTGTGGGCGCAATCTCTGGACGTTTCCAATTTGGCAGCCGGGCTCTGCCACAGAGAGATACAGAGTGTTGCCCAATTAGGAAGCAAAGTTTTAGCAGAGCGTGAATGTCTGTGTGGCAGCGAATGCAGTTCCAAGGGACAGTGAAAACCAGCTAGAGCTTTCAGTGCTGGCAGCTTTCCTGTGGGCGCAATCTCTGGACGTTTCCAATTTGGCAGCCGGGCTCTGCCACAGAGAGATACAGAGTGTTGCCCCATTACGAAGCAATGCTTTAGCAGAGCGCGAATGTCTGTGTGGCAGCGAATGCAGTTCCAAGGGACAGTGAAAACCAGCTAGAGCTTTCAGTGCTGGCAGCTTTCCTGTGGGCGCAATCTCTGGACTTTTCCAATTTGGCAGCCGGGCTCTGCCAGAGAGAGATACAGAGTGTTGCCCCATTACGAAGCAATGCTTTAGCAGAGCGTGAATGTCTGTGTGGCAGCGAATGCAGTTCCAAGGGACAGTGAAAACCAGCTAGAGCTTTCAGTGCTGGCAGCTTTCCTGTGGGCGCAATCTCTGGACGTTTCCAATTTGGCAGCCGGGCTCTGCCAGAGAGAGATACAGAGTGTTGCCCCATTAGGAAGCAATGCTTTAGCAGAGCGCGAATGTCTGTGTGGCAGCGAATGCAGCTCCAAGGGACAGTGAAAACCAGCTAGAGCTTTCAGTGCTGGCAGCTTTCCTGTGGGCGCAATCTCTGGACGTTTCCAATTTGGCAGCCGGGCTCTGCCAGAGAGAGATACAGAGTGTTGCCCTCTTACCAAGCAATGCTTTAGCTGAGCGCGAATGTCTGTGTGGCAGCGAATGCAGTTCCAAGGGACAGTGAAAACCAGCTAGAGCTTTCAGTGCTGGCAGCTTTCCTGTGGGCGCAATATCTGGACGTTTCCAATTTGGCAGCCGGGCTCTGCCAGAGAGAGATACAGAGTGTTGCCCCATTACGAAGCAATGCTTTAGCAGAGCGCGAATGTCTGTGTGGCAGCGAATGCAGTTCCAAGGGACAGTGAAAACCAGCTAGAGCTTTCAGTGCTGGCAGCTTTCCTGTGGGCGCAATCTCTGGACGTTTCCAATTTGGCAGCCGGGCTCTGCCAGAGAGAGATACAGAATGTTGCCCCATTACGAAGCAATGCTTTAGCAGAGCGCGAATGTCTGTGTGGCAGCGAATGCAGTTCCAAGGGACAGTGAAAACCAGCTAGAGCTTTCAGTGCTGGCAGCTTTCCTGTGGGCGCAATCTCTGGACGTTTCCAATTTGGCAGCCGGGCTCTGCCAGAGAGAAATACAGAATGTTGCCCCCTTACCAAGCAATGCTTTAGCAGAGCGCGAATGTCTGTGTGGCAGCGAATGCAGTTCCAAGGGACAGTGAAAACCAGCTAGAGCTTTCAGTGCTGGCAGCTTTCCTGTGGGCGCAATCTCTGGACGTTTCCAATTTGGCAGCCGGGCTCTGCCAGAGAGAGATACAGAGTGTTGCCCCATTACGAAGCAATGCTTTAGCAGAGCGCGAATGTCTGTGTGGCAGCGAATGCAGTTCCAAGGGACAGTGAAAACCAGCTAGAGCTTTCAGTGCTGGCAGCTTTCCTGTGGGCGCAATCTCTGGACTTTTCCAATTCGGCAGCCGGGCTCTGCCAGAGAGAGATACAGAGTGTTGCCCCATTACGAAGCAATGCTTTAGCAGAGCGTGAATGTCTGTGTGGCAGCGAATGCAGTTCCAAGGGACAGTGAAAACCAGCTAGAGCTTTCAGTGCTGGCAGCTTTCCTGTGGGCGCAATCTCTGGACGTTTCCAATTTGGCAGCCGGGCTCTGCCAGAGAGAGATACAGAGTGTTGCCCTCTTACCAAGCAATGCTTTAGCTGAGCGCGAATGTCTGTGTGGCAGCGAATGCAGTTCCAAGGGACAGTGAAAACCAGCTAGAGCTTTCAGTGCTGGCAGCTTTCCTGTGGGCGCAATATCTGGACGTTTCCAATTTGGCAGCCGGGCTCTGCCAGAGAGAGATACAGAATGTTGCCCCCTTTCCAAGCAATGCTTTAGCTGAGCGCGAATGTCTGTGTGGCAGCGAATGCAGTTCCAAGGGACAGTGAAAACCAGCTAGAGCTTTCAGTGCTGGCAGCTTTCCTGTGGGCGCAATCTCTGGACGTTTCCAATTTGGCAGCCGCGCTCTGCCAGAGAGAGATACAGAGTGTTGCCCCATTACGAAGCAATGCTTTAGCAGAGCGCGAATGTCTGTGTGGCAGCGAATGCAGTTCCAAGGGACAGTGAAAACCAGCTAGAGCTTTCAGTGCTGGCAGCTTTCCTGTGGGCGCAATCTCTGGACGTTTCCAATTTGGCAGCCGGGCTCTGCCAGAGAGAGAGACAGAGTGTTGCCCCATTACGAAGCAATGCTTTAGCAGAGCGCGAATGTCTGTGTGGCAGCGAATGCAGTTCCAAGGGACAGTGAAAACCAGCTAGAGCTTTCAGTGCTGGCAGCTTTCCTGTGGGCGCAATCTCTGGACGTTTCCAATTTGGCAGCCGGGCTCTGCCAGAGAGAGATACAGAGTGTTGCCCCATTACGAAGCAATGCTTTAGCAGAGCGCGAATGTCTGTGTGGCAGCGAATGCAGTTCCAAGGGACAGTGAAAACCAGCTAGAGCTTTCAGTGCTGGCAGCTTTCCTGTGGGCGCAATCTCTGGACGTTTCCAATTTGGCAGCCGGGCTCTGCCAGAGAGAGATACAGAGTGTTGCCCCATTAGGAAGCAATGCTTTAGCAGAGCGCGAATGTCTGTGTGGCAGCGAATGCAGTTCCAAGGGACAGTGAAAACCAGCTAGAGCTTTCAGTGCTGGCAGCTTTCCTGTGGGCGCAATCTCTGGACGTTTCCAATTTGGCAGCCGGGCTCTGCCAGAGAGAGATACAGAATGTTGCCCCCTTTCCAAGCAATGCTTTAGCTGAGCGCGAATGTCTGTGTGGCAGCGAATGCAGTTCCAAGGGACAGTGAAAACCAGCTAGAGCTTTCAGTGCTGGCAGCTTTCCTGTGGGCGCAATCTCTGGACGTTTCCAATTTGGCAGCCGGGCTCTGCCACAGAGAGATACAGAGTGTTGCCCAATTAGGAAGCAAAGTTTTAGCAGAGCGTGAATGTCTGTGTGGCAGCGAATGCAGTTCCAAGGGACAGTGAAAACCAGCTAGAGCTTTCAGTGCTGGCAGCTTTCCTGTGGGCGCAATCTCTGGACGTTTCCAATTTGGCAGCCGGGCTCTGCCACAGAGAGATACAGAGTGTTGCCCAATTAGGAAGCAAAGTTTTAGCAGAGCGTGAATGTCTGTGTGGCAGCGAATGCAGTTCCAAGGGACAGTGAAAACCAGCTAGAGCTTTCAGTGCTGGCAGCTTTCCTGTGGGCGCAATCTCTGGACGTTTCCAATTTGGCAGCCGGGCTCTGCCAGAGAGAGATACAGAGTGTTGCCCCATTACGAAGCAATGCTTTAGCAGAGCGCGAATGTCTGTGTGGCAGCGAATGCAGTTCCAAGGGACAGTGAAAACCAGCTAGAGCTTTCAGTGCTGGCAGCTTTCCTGTGGGCGCAATCTCTGGACTTTTCCAATTTGGCAGCCGGGCTCTGCCAGAGAGAGATACAGAGTGTTGCCCCATTACGAAGCAATGCTTTAGCAGAGCGTGAATGTCTGTGTGGCAGCGAATGCAGTTCCAAGGGACAGTGAAAACCAGCTAGAGCTTTCAGTGCTGGCAGCTTTCCTGTGGGCGCAATCTCTGGACGTTTCCAATTTGGCAGCCGGGCTCTGCCAGAGAGAGATACAGAGTGTTGCCCCATTAGGAAGCAATGCTTTAGCAGAGCGCGAATGTCTGTGTGGCAGCGAATGCAGCTCCAAGGGACAGTGAAAACCAGCTAGAGCTTTCAGTGCTGGCAGCTTTCCTGTGGGCGCAATCTCTGGACGTTTCCAATTTGGCAGCCGGGCTCTGCCAGAGAGAGATACAGAGTGTTGCCCTCTTACCAAGCAATGCTTTAGCTGAGCGCGAATGTCTGTGTGGCAGCGAATGCAGTTCCAAGGGACAGTGAAAACCAGCTAGAGCTTTCAGTGCTGGCAGCTTTCCTGTGGGCGCAATATCTGGACGTTTCCAATTTGGCAGCCGGGCTCTGCCAGAGAGAGATACAGAGTGTTGCCCCATTACGAAGCAATGCTTTAGCAGAGCGCGAATGTCTGTGTGGCAGCGAATGCAGTTCCAAGGGACAGTGAAAACCAGCTAGAGCTTTCAGTGCTGGCAGCTTTCCTGTGGGCGCAATCTCTGGACGTTTCCAATTTGGCAGCCGGGCTCTGCCAGAGAGAGATACAGAATGTTGCCCCATTACCAAGCAATGCTTTAGCAGAGCGCGAATGTCTGTGTGGCAGCGAATGCAGTTCCAAGGGACAGTGAAAACCAGCTAGAGCTTTCAGTGCTGGCAGCTTTCCTGTGGGCGCAATCTCTGGACGTTTCCAATTTGGCAGCCGGGCTCTGCCAGAGAGAGATACAGAGTGTTGCCCCATTACGAAGCAATGCTTTAGCAGAGCGCGAATGTCTGTGTGGCAGCGAATGCAGTTCCAAGGGACAGTGAAAACCAGCTAGAGCTTTCAGTGCTGGCAGCTTTCCTGTGGGCGCAATCTCTGGACTTTTCCAATTCGGCAGCCGGGCTCTGCCAGAGAGAGATACAGAGTGTTGCCCCATTACGAAGCAATGCTTTAGCAGAGCGTGAATGTCTGTGTGGCAGCGAATGCAGTTCCAAGGGACAGTGAAAACCAGCTAGAGCTTTCAGTGCTGGCAGCTTTCCTGTGGGCGCAATATCTGGACGTTTCCAATTTGGCAGCCGGGCTCTGCCAGAGAGAGATACAGAATGTTGCCCCCTTTCCAAGCAATGCTTTAGCTGAGCGCGAATGTCTGTGTGGCAGCGAATGCAGTTCCAAGGGACAGTGAAAACCAGCTAGAGCTTTCAGTGCTGGCAGCTTTCCTGTGGGCGCAATCTCTGGACGTTTCCAATTTGGCAGCCGCGCTCTGCCAGAGAGAGATACAGAGTGTTGCCCCATTACGAAGCAATGCTTTAGCAGAGCGCGAATGTCTGTGTGGCAGCGAATGCAGTTCCAAGGGACAGTGAAAACCAGCTAGAGCTTTCAGTGCTGGCAGCTTTCCTGTGGGCGCAATCTCTGGACGTTTCCAATTTGGCAGCCGGGCTCTGCCAGAGAGAGAGACAGAGTGTTGCCCCATTACGAAGCAATGCTTTAGCAGAGCGCGAATGTCTGTGTGGCAGCGAATGCAGTTCCAAGGGACAGTGAAAACCAGCTAGAGCTTTCAGTGCTGGCAGCTTTCCTGTGGGCGCAATCTCTGGACGTTTCCAATTTGGCAGCCGGGCTCTGCCAGAGAGAGATACAGAGTGTTGCCCCATTACGAAGCAATGCTTTAGCAGAGCGCGAATGTCTGTGTGGCAGCGAATGCAGTTCCAAGGGACAGTGAAAACCAGCTAGAGCTTTCAGTGCTGGCAGCTTTCCTGTGGGCGCAATCTCTGGACGTTTCCAATTTGGCAGCCGGGCTCTGCCAGAGAGAGATACAGAGTGTTGCCCCATTAGGAAGCAATGCTTTAGCAGAGCGCGAATGTCTGTGTGGCAGCGAATGCAGTTCCAAGGGACAGTGAAAACCAGCTAGAGCTTTCAGTGCTGGCAGCTTTCCTGTGGGCGCAATCTCTGGACGTTTCCAATTTGGCAGCCGGGCTCTGCCAGAGAGAGATACAGAATGTTGCCCCCTTTCCAAGCAATGCTTTAGCTGAGCGCGAATGTCTGTGTGGCAGCGAATGCAGTTCCAAGGGACAGTGAAAACCAGCTAGAGCTTTCAGTGCTGGCAGCTTTCCTGTGGGCGCAATCTCTGGACGTTTCCAATTTGGCAGCCGGGCTCTGCCACAGAGAGATACAGAGTGTTGCCCAATTAGGAAGCAAAGTTTTAGCAGAGCGTGAATGTCTGTGTGGCAGCGAATGCAGTTCCAAGGGACAGTGAAAACCAGCTAGAGCTTTCAGTGCTGGCAGCTTTCCTGTGGGCGCAATCTCTGGACGTTTCCAATTTGGCAGCCGGGCTCTGCCACAGAGAGATACAGAGTGTTGCCCAATTAGGAAGCAAAGTTTTAGCAGAGCGTGAATGTCTGTGTGGCAGCGAATGCAGTTCCAAGGGACAGTGAAAACCAGCTAGAGCTTTCAGTGCTGGCAGCTTTCCTGTGGGCGCAATCTCTGGACGTTTCCAATTTGGCAGCCGGGCTCTGCCAGAGAGAGATACAGAGTGTTGCCCCATTACGAAGCAATGCTTTAGCAGAGCGCGAATGTCTGTGTGGCAGCGAATGCAGTTCCAAGGGACAGTGAAAACCAGCTAGAGCTTTCAGTGCTGGCAGCTTTCCTGTGGGCGCAATCTCTGGACTTTTCCAATTTGGCAGCCGGGCTCTGCCAGAGAGAGATACAGAGTGTTGCCCCATTACGAAGCAATGCTTTAGCAGAGCGTGAATGTCTGTGTGGCAGCGAATGCAGTTCCAAGGGACAGTGAAAACCAGCTAGAGCTTTCAGTGCTGGCAGCTTTCCTGTGGGCGCAATCTCTGGACGTTTCCAATTTGGCAGCCGGGCTCTGCCAGAGAGAGATACAGAGTGTTGCCCCATTAGGAAGCAATGCTTTAGCAGAGCGCGAATGTCTGTGTGGCAGCGAATGCAGCTCCAAGGGACAGTGAAAACCAGCTAGAGCTTTCAGTGCTGGCAGCTTTCCTGTGGGCGCAATCTCTGGACGTTTCCAATTTGGCAGCCGGGCTCTGCCAGAGAGAGATACAGAGTGTTGCCCTCTTACCAAGCAATGCTTTAGCTGAGCGCGAATGTCTGTGTGGCAGCGAATGCAGTTCCAAGGGACAGTGAAAACCAGCTAGAGCTTTCAGTGCTGGCAGCTTTCCTGTGGGCGCAATATCTGGACGTTTCCAATTTGGCAGCCGGGCTCTGCCAGAGAGAGATACAGAGTGTTGCCCCATTACGAAGCAATGCTTTAGCAGAGCGCGAATGTCTGTGTGGCAGCGAATGCAGTTCCAAGGGACAGTGAAAACCAGCTAGAGCTTTCAGTGCTGGCAGCTTTCCTGTGGGCGCAATCTCTGGACGTTTCCAATTTGGCAGCCGGGCTCTGCCAGAGAGAGATACAGAATGTTGCCCCATTACCAAGCAATGCTTTAGCAGAGCGCGAATGTCTGTGTGGCAGCGAATGCAGTTCCAAGGGACAGTGAAAACCAGCTAGAGCTTTCAGTGCTGGCAGCTTTCCTGTGGGCGCAATCTCTGGACGTTTCCAATTTGGCAGCCGGGCTCTGCCAGAGAGAGATACAGAGTGTTGCCCCATTACGAAGCAATGCTTTAGCAGAGCGCGAATGTCTGTGTGGCAGCGAATGCAGTTCCAAGGGACAGTGAAAACCAGCTAGAGCTTTCAGTGCTGGCAGCTTTCCTGTGGGCGCAATCTCTGGACTTTTCCAATTCGGCAGCCGGGCTCTGCCAGAGAGAGATACAGAGTGTTGCCCCATTACGAAGCAATGCTTTAGCAGAGCGTGAATGTCTGTGTGGCAGCGAATGCAGTTCCAAGGGACAGTGAAAACCAGCTAGAGCTTTCAGTGCTGGCAGCTTTCCTGTGGGCGCAATCTCTGGACGTTTCCAATTTGGCAGCCGGGCTCTGCCAGAGAGAGATACAGAGTGTTGCCCTCTTACCAAGCAATGCTTTAGCTGAGCGCGAATGTCTGTGTGGCAGCGAATGCAGTTCCAAGGGACAGTGAAAACCAGCTAGAGCTTTCAGTGCTGGCAGCTTTCCTGTGGGCGCAATATCTGGACGTTTCCAATTTGGCAGCCGGGCTCTGCCAGAGAGAGATACAGAATGTTGCCCCCTTTCCAAGCAATGCTTTAGCTGAGCGCGAATGTCTGTGTGGCAGCGAATGCAGTTCCAAGGGACAGTGAAAACCAGCTAGAGCTTTCAGTGCTGGCAGCTTTCCTGTGGGCGCAATCTCTGGACGTTTCCAATTTGGCAGCCGCGCTCTGCCAGAGAGAGATACAGAGTGTTGCCCCATTACGAAGCAATGCTTTAGCAGAGCGCGAATGTCTGTGTGGCAGCGAATGCAGTTCCAAGGGACAGTGAAAACCAGCTAGAGCTTTCAGTGCTGGCAGCTTTCCTGTGGGCGCAATCTCTGGACGTTTCCAATTTGGCAGCCGGGCTCTGCCAGAGAGAGAGACAGAGTGTTGCCCCATTACGAAGCAATGCTTTAGCAGAGCGCGAATGTCTGTGTGGCAGCGAATGCAGTTCCAAGGGACAGTGAAAACCAGCTAGAGCTTTCAGTGCTGGCAGCTTTCCTGTGGGCGCAATCTCTGGACGTTTCCAATTTGGCAGCCGGGCTCTGCCAGAGAGAGATACAGAGTGTTGCCCCATTACGAAGCATTGCTTTAGCAGAGCGCGAATGTCTGTGTGGCAGCGAATGCAGTTCCAAGGGACAGTGAAAACCAGCTAGAGCTTTCAGTGCTGGCAGCTTTCCTGTGGGCGCAATCTCTGGACGTTTCCAATTTGGCAGCCGGGCTCTGCCAGAGAGAGATACAGAGTGTTGCCCCATTACAAAGCAATGCTTTAGCAGAGCGCGAATGTCTGTGTGGCAGCGAATGCAGTTCCAAGGGACAGTGAAAACCAGCTAGAGCTTTCACTGCTGGCAGCTTTCCTGTGGGCGCAATCTCTGGACGTTTCCAATTTGGCAGCCGGGCTCTGCCAGAGAGAGATACAGAATGTTGCCCCATTACGAAGCAATGCTTTAGCAGAGCGCGAATGTCTGTGTGGCAGCGAATGCAGTTCCAAGGGACAGTGAAAACCAGCTAGAGCTTTCAGTGCTGGCAGCTTTCCTGTGGGCGCAATCTCTGGACGTTTCCAATTTGGCAGCCGGGCTCTGCCAGAGAGAAATACAGAATGTTGCCCCCTTACCAAGCAATGCTTTAGCAGAGCGCGAATGTCTGTGTGGCAGCGAATGCAGTTCCAAGGGACAGTGAAAACCAGCTAGAGCTTTCAGTGCTGGCAGCTTTCCTGTGGGCGCAATCTCTGGACGTTTCCAATTTGGCAGCCGGGCTCTGCCAGAGAGAGATACAGAGTGTTGCCCCATTACGAAGCAATGCTTTAGCAGAGCGCGAATGTCTGTGTGGCAGCGAATGCAGTTCCAAGGGACAGTGAAAACCAGCTAGAGCTTTCACTGCTGGCAGCTTTCCTGTGGGCGCAATCTCTGCACGTTTCCAATTTGGCAGCCGGGCTCTGCCAGAGAGAGATACAGAATGTTGCCCCCTTACCAAGCAATGCTTTAGCAGAGCGCGAATGTCTGTGTGGCAGCGAATGCAGTTCCAAGGGACAGTGAAAACCAGCTAGAGCTTTCAGTGCTGGCAGCTTTCCTGTGGGCGCAATCTCTGGACGTTTCCAATTTGGCAGCCGGGCTCTGCCAGAGAGAGATACAGAGTGTTGCCCAATTAGGAAGCAAAGTTTTAGCAGAGCGTGAATGTCTGTGTGGCAGCGAATGCAGTTCCAAGAGACAGTGAAAACCAGCTAGAGCTTTCAGTGCTGGCAGCTTTCCTGTGGGCGCAATCTCTGGACGTTTCCAATTTGGCAGCCAGGCTCTGCCAGAGAGAGATACAGAGTGTTGCCCCATTACGAAGCAATGCTTTAGCAGAGCGCGAATGTCTGTGTGGCAGCGAATGCAGTTCCAAGGGACAGTGAAAACCAGCTAGAGCTTTCAGTGCTGGCAGCTTTCCTGTGGGTGCCATCTCTGGACGTTTCCAATTTGGCAGCCGGGCTCTGCCAGAGAGAGATACAGAGTGTTGCCCCATTACGAAGCAATGCTTTAGCAGAGCGCGAATGTCTGTGTGGCAGCGAATGCAGTTCCAAGGGACAGTGAAAACCAGCTAGAGCTTTCAGTGCTGGCAGCTTTCCTGTGGGTGCAATCTCTGGAGGTTTCCAATTTGGCAGCCGGGCTCTGCCAGAGAGAGATACAGAATGTTGCCCCCTTACCAAGCAATGCTTTAGCTGAGCGCGAATGTCTGTGTGGCAGCGAATGCAGTTCCAAGGGACAGTGAAAACCAGCTAGAGCTTTCAGTGCTGGCAGCTTTCCTGTGGGCGCAATCTCTGGACGTTTCCAATTTGGCAGCCGGGCTCTGCCAGAGAGAGATACAGAGTGTTGCCCCATTACGAAGCAAAGCTTTAGCAGAGCACGAATGTCTGTGTGGCAGCGAATGCAGTTCCAAGGGACAGTGAAAACCAGCTAGAGCTTTCAGTGCTGGCAGCTTTCCTGTGGGCGCAATCTCTGGACGTTTCCAATTTGGCAGCCGGGCTCTGCCAGAGAGAGATACAGAGTGTTGCCCCATTACGAAGCAATGCTTTAGCAGAGCGCGAATGTCTGTGTGGCAGCGAATGCAGTTCCAAGGGACAGTGAAAACCAGCTAGAGCTTTCAGTGCTGGCAGCTTTCCTGTGGGTGCCATCTCTGGACGTTTCCAATTTGGCAGCCGGGCTCTGCCAGAGAGAGATACAGAGTGTTGCCCCATTACGAAGCAATGCTTTAGCAGAGCGCGAATGTCTGTGTGGCAGCGAATGCAGTTCCAAGGGACAGTGAAAACCAGCTAGAGCTTTCAGTGCTGGCAGCTTTCCTGTGGGCGCAATCTCTGGACGTTTCCAATTTGGCAGGCGGGCTCTGCCAGAGAGAGATACAGAATGTTGCCCCATTACGAAGCAATGCTTTAGCAGAGCGCGAATGTCTGTGTGGCAGCGAATGCAGTTCCAAGGGACAGTGAAAACCAGCTAGAGCTTTCAGTGCTGGCAGCTTTCCTGTGGGCGCAATCTCTGGACGTTTCCAATTTGGCAGCCGGGCTCTGCCAGAGAGAGATACAGAGTGTTGCCCCATTACGAAGCAATGCTTTAGCAGAGCGCGAATGTCTGTGTGGCAGCGAATGCAGTTCCAAGGGACAGTGAAAACCAGCTAGAGCTTTCAGTGCTGGCAGCTTTCCTGTGGGTGCCATCTCTGGACGTTTCCAATTTGGCAGCCGGGCTCTGCCAGAGAGAGATACAGAGTGTTGCCCCATTACGAAGCAATGCTTTAGCAGAGCGCGAATGTCTGTGTGGCAGCGAATGCAGTTCCAAGGGACAGTGAAAACCAGCTAGAGCTTTCAGTGCTGGCAGCTTTCCTGTGGGCGCAATCTCTGGACGTTTCCAATTTGGCAGGCGGGCTCTGCCAGAGAGAGATACAGAATGTTGCCCCATTACGAAGCAATGCTTTAGCAGAGCGCGAATGTCTGTGTGGCAGCGAATGCAGTTCCAAGGGACAGTGAAAACCAGCTAGAGCTTTCAGTGCTGGCAGCTTTCCTGTGGGCGCAATCTCTGGACGTTTCCAATTTGGCAGCCGGGCTCTGCCAGAGAGAGATACAGAGTGTTGCCCCATTACGAAGCAATGCTTTAGCAGAGCGTGAATGTCTGTGTGGCAGCGAATGCAGTTCCAAGGGACAGTGAAAACCAGCTAGAGCTTTCAGTGCTGGCAGCTTTCCTGTGGGCGCAATCTCTGGACGTTTCCAATTTGGCAGCCGGGCTCTGCCAGAGAGAGATACAGAATGTTGCCCCATTACGAAGCAATGCTTTAGCAGAGCGCGAATGTCTGTGTGGCAGCGAATGCAGCTCCAAGGGACAGTGAAAACCAGCTAGAGCTTTCAGTGCTGGCAGCTTTCCTGTGGGCGCAATCTCTGGACGTTTCCAATTTGGCAGCCGGGCTCTGCCAGAGAGAGATACAGAATGTTGCCCCCTTTCCAAGCAATGCTTTAGCTGAGCGCGAATGTCTGTGTGGCAGCGAATGCAGTTCCAAGGGACAGTGAAAACCAGCTAGAGCTTTCAGTGCTGGCAGCTTTCCTGTGGGTGCCATATCTGGACGTTTCCAATTTCGCAGCCGGGCTCTGCCAGAGAGAGATACAGAGTGTTGCCCCATTACGAAGCAATGCTTTAGCAGAGCGCGAATGTCTGTGTGGCAGCGAATGCAGTTCCAAGGGACAGTGAAAACCAGCTAGAGCTTTCACTGCTGGCAGCTTTCCTGTGGGCGCAATCTCTGGACGTTTCCAATTTGGCAGCCGGGCTCTGCCAGAGAGAGATACAGAATGTTGCCCCATTACGAAGCAATGCTTTAGCAGAGCGCGAATGTCTGTGTGGCAGCGAATGCAGTTCCAAGGGACAGTGAAAACCAGCTAGAGCTTTCAGTGCTGGCAGCTTTCCTGTGGGCGCAATCTCTGGACGTTTCCAATTTGGCAGCCGGGCTCTGCCAGAGAGAAATACAGAATGTTGCCCCCTTACCAAGCAATGCTTTAGCAGAGCGCGAATGTCTGTGTGGCAGCGAATGCAGTTCCAAGGGACAGTGAAAACCAGCTAGAGCTTTCAGTGCTGGCAGCTTTCCTGTGGGCGCAATCTCTGGACGTTTCCAATTTGGCAGCCGGGCTCTGCCAGAGAGAGATACAGAGTGTTGCCCCATTAGGAAGCAATGCTTTAGCAGAGCGCGAATGTCTGTGTGGCAGCGAATGCAGTTCCAAGGGACAGTGAAAACCAGCTAGAGCTTTCAGTGCTGGCAGCTTTCCTGTGGGCGCAATCTCTGGACGTTTCCAATTTGGCAGCCGGGCTCTGCCAGAGAGAGATACAGAATGTTGCCCCATTAGGAAGCAATGCTTTAGCAGAGCGCGAATGTCTGTGTGGCAGCGAATGCAGTTCCAAGGGACAGTGAAAACCAGCTAGAGCTTTCAGTGCTGGCAGCTTTCCTGTGGGCGCAATCTCTGGACGTTTCCAATTTGGCAGCCGGGCTCTGCCAGAGAGAGATACAGAGTGTTGCCCCATTAGGAAGCAATGCTTTAGCAGAGCGTGAATCTCTGTGTGGCAGCGAATGCAGTTCCAAGGGACAGTGAAAACCAGCTACAGTTTTCAGTGCTGGCAGCTTTCCTGTGGGCGCAATCTCTGGACGTTTCCAATTTGGCAGCCGGGCTCTGCCAGAGAGAGATACAGAATGTTACCCCCTTTCCAAGCAATGCTTTAGCTGAGCGCGAATGTCTGTGTGGCAGCGAATGCAGTTCCAAGGGACAGTGAAAACCAGCTAGAGCTTTCAGTGCTGGCAGCTTTCCTGTGGGCGCAATCTCTGGACGTTTCCAATTTGGCAGCCGGGCTCTGCCAGAGAGAGATACAGAGTGTTGCCCCATTAGGAAGCAATGCTTTAGCAGAGCGCGAATGTCTGTGTGGCAGCGAATGCAGTTCCAAGGGACAGTGAAAACCAGCTAGAGCTTTCAGTGCTGGCAGCTTTCCTGTGGGCGCAATCTCTGGACGTTTCCAATTTGGCAGCCGGGCTCTGCCAGAGAGAGATACAGAGTGTTGCCCCATTACGAAGCAATGCTTTAGCAGAGCGTGAATCTCTGTGTGGCAGCGAATGCAGTTCCAAGGGACAGTGAAAACCAGCTACAGTTTTCAGTGCTGGCAGCTTTCCTGTGGGCGCAATCTCTGGACGTTTCCAATTTGGCAGCCGGGCTCTGCCAGAGAGAGATACAGAATGTTACCCCCTTTCCAAGCAATGCTTTAGCTGAGCGCGAATGTCTGTGTGGCAGCGAATGCAGTTCCAAGGGACAGTGAAAACCAGCTAGAGCTTTCAGTGCTGGCAGCTTTCCTGTGGGCGCAATCTCTGGACGTTTCCAATTTGGCAGCCGGGCTCTGCCAGAGAGAGATACAGAGTGTTGCCCCATTAGGAAGCAATGCTTTAGCAGAGCGCGAATGTCTGTGTGGCAGCGAATGCAGTTCCAAGGGACAGTGAAAACCAGCTAGAGCTTTCAGTGCTGGCAGCTTTCCTGTGGGCGCAATCTCTGGACGTTTCCAATTTGGCAGCCGGGCTCTGCCAGGGAGAGATACAGAGTGTTGCCCCATTAGGAAGCAATGCTTTAGCAGAGCGCGAATCTCTGTGTGGCAGCGAATGCAGTTCCAAGGGACAGTGAAAACCAGCTACAGTTTTCAGTGCTGGCAGCTTTCCTGTGGGCGCAATCTCTGGACGTTTCCAATTTGGCAGCCGGGCTCTACCAGAGAGAGATACAGAATGTTACCCCCTTTCCAAGCAATGCTTTAGCTGAGCGCGAATGTCTGTGTGGCAGCGAATGCAGTTCCAAGGGACAGTGAAAACCAGCTAGAGCTTTCAGTGCTGGCAGCTTTCCTGTGGGCGCAATGTCTGGACGTTTCCAATTTGGCAGCCGGGCTCTGCCAGAGAGAGATACAGAATGTTGCCCCATTACGAAGCAATGCTTTAGCAGAGCGCGAATGTCTGTGTGGCAGCGAATGCAGTTCCAAGGGACAGTGAAAACCAGCTAGAGCTTTCAGTGCTGGCAGCTTTCCTGTGGGCGCAATCTCTGGACGTTTCCAATTTGGCAGCCGGGCTCTGCCAGAGAGAGATACAGAATGTTTCCCTCTTACCAAGCAATGCTTTAGATAAGCGCGAATGTCTGTGTGGCAGCGAATGCAGTTCCAAGGGACAGTGAAAACCAGCTACATTTTTCAGTACTGGCAGCTTTCCTGTGGGCGCAATGTCTGGACGTTTCCAATTTGGCAGCCGGGCTCTGCCAGAGAGAGATAGAGAGTGTTGCCCCATTACGAAGCAATGCTTTAGCAGGGCGCGAATGTCTGTGTGGCAGCGAATGCAGTTCCAAGGGACAGTGAAAACCAGCTAGAGCTTTCAGTGCTGGCAGCTTTCCTGTGGGCGCAATCTCTGGACGTTTCCAATTTGGCAGCCGGGCTCTGCCAGAGAGAGAGACAGAGTGTTGCCCCATTACGAAGCAATGCTTTAGCAGAGCGCGAATGTCTGTGTGGCAGCGAATGCAGTTCCAAGGGACAGTGAAAACCAGCTAGAGCTTTCAGTGCTGGCAGCTTTCCTGTGGGCGCAATCTCTGGACGTTTCCAATTTGGCAGCCGGGCTCTGCCAGAGAGAGATACAGAATGTTGCCCCATTACGAAGCAATGCTTTAGCAGAGCGCGAATGTCTGTGTGGCAGCGAATGCAGTTCCAAGGGACAGTGAAAACCAGCTAGAGCTTTCAGTGCTGGCAGCTTTCCTGTGGGCGCAATCTCTGGACGTTTCCAATTTGGCAGCCGGGCTCTGCCACAGAGAGATACAGAGTGTTGCCCAATTAGGAAGCAAAGTTTTAGCAGAGCGTGAATATCTGTGTGGCAGCGAATGCAGTTCCAAGGGACAGTGAAAACCAGCTAGAGCTTTCAGTGCTGGCAGCTTTCCTGTGGGCGCAATCTCTGGACGTTTCCAATTTGGCAGCCGGGCTCTGCCAGAGAGAGATACAGAGTGTTGCCCCATTAGGAAGCAATGCTTTAGCAGAGCGCGAATGTCTGTGTGGCAGCGAATGCAGTTCCAAGGGACAGTGAAAACCAGCTAGAGCTTTCAGTGCTGGCAGCTTTCCTGTGGGTGCCATCTCTGGACGTTTCCAATTTGGCAGCCGGGCTCTGCCAGAGAGAGATACAGAGTGTTGCCCCATTAGGAAGCAATGCTTTAGCAGAGCGCGAATGTCTGTGTGGCAGCGAATGCAGTTCCAAGGGACAGTGAAAACCAGCTAGAGCTTTCAGTGCTGGCAGCTTTCCTGTGGGCGCAATCTCTGGACGTTTCCAATTTGGCAGCCGGGCTCTGCCAGAGAGAGATACAGAATGTTGCCCCCTTTCCAAGCAATGCTTTAGCTGAGCGCGAATGTCTGTGTGGCAGCGAATGCAGTTCCAAGGGACAGTGAAAACCAGCTAGAGCTTTCAGTGCTGGCAGCTTTCCTGTGGGCGCAATCTCTGGACGTTTCCAATTTGGCAGCCGGGCTCTGCCACAGAGAGATACAGAGTGTTGCCCAATTAGGAAGCAAAGTTTTAGCAGAGCGCGAATGTCTGTGTGGCAGCGAATGCAGTTCCAAGGGACAGTGAAAACCAGCTAGAGCTTTCAGTGCTGGCAGCTTTCCTGTGGGCGCAATCTCTGGACGTTTCCAATTTGGCAGCCAGGCTCTGCCAGAGAGAGATACAGAGTGTTGCCCCATTACGAAGCAATGCTTTAGCAGAGCGCGAATGTCTGTGTGGCAGCGAATGCAGTTCCAAGGGACAGTGAAAACCAGCTAGAGCTTTCAGTGCTGGCAGCTTTCCTGTGGGCGCCATCTCTGGACGTTTCCAATTTGGCAGCCGGGCTCTGCCAGAGAGAGATACAGAGTGTTGCCCCATTAGGAAGCAATGCTTTAGCAGAGCGCGAATGTCTGTGTGGCAGCGAATGCAGTTCCCAGGGACAGTGAAAACCAGCTAGAGCTTTCAGTGCTGGCAGCTTTCCTGTGGGCGCAATCTCTGGACGTTTCCAATTTGGCAGCCGGGCTCTGCCAGAGAGAGATACAGAATGTTGCCCCCTTACCAAGCAATGCTTTAGCTGAGCGCGAATGTCTGTGTGGCAGCGAATGCAGTTCCAAGGGACAGTGAAAACCAGCTAGAGCTTTCAGTGCTGGCAGCTTTCCTGTGGGCGCAATCTCTGGACGTTTCCAATTTGGCAGCCGGGCTCTGCCAGAGAGAGATACAGAGTGTTGCCCCATTACGAAGCAATGCTTTAGCAGAGCGCGAATGTCTGTGTGGCAGCGAATGCAGTTCCAAGGGACAGTGAAAACCAGCTAGAGCTTTCAGTGCTGGCAGCTTTCCTGTGGGCGCAATCTCTGGACGTTTCCAATTTGGCAGCCGGGCTCTGCCAGAGAGAGATACAGAGTGTTGCCCCATTACGAAGCAATGCTTTAGCAGAGCGCGAATGTCTGTGTGGCAGCGAATGCAGTTCCAAGGGACAGTGAAAACCAGCTAGAGCTTTCACTGCTGGCAGCTTTCCTGTGGGCGCAATCTCTGGACGTTTCCAATTTGGCAGCCGGGCTCTGCCAGAGAGAGATACAGAATGTTGCCCCCTTACCAAGCAATGCTTTAGCAGAGCGCGAATGTCTGTGTGGCAGCGAATGCAGTTCCAAGGGACAGTGAAAACCAGCTAGAGCTTTCAGTGCTGGCAGCTTTCCTGTGGGCGCAATCTCTGGACGTTTCCAATTTGGCAGCCGGGCTCTGCCAGAGAGAGATACAGAGTGTTGCCCCATTAGGAAGCAATGCTTTAGCAGAGCGCGAATGTCTGTGTGGCAGCGAATGCAGTTCCAAGGGACAGTGAAAACCAGCTAGAGCTTTCAGTGCTGGCAGCTTTCCTGTGGGCGCAATCTCTGGACGTTTCCAATTTGGCAGCCGGGCTCTGCCAGAGAGAGATACAGAATGTTGCCCCCTTTCCAAGCAATGCTTTAGCTGAGCGCGAATGTCTGTGTGGCAGCGAATGCAGTTCCAAGGGACAGTGAAAACCAGCTAGAGCTTTCAGTGCTGGCAGCTTTCCTGTGGGCGCAATCTCTGGACGTTTCCAATTTGGCAGCCGGGCTCTGCCACAGAGAGATACAGAGTGTTGCCCAATTAGGAAGCAAAGTTTTAGCAGAGCGTGAATGTCTGTGTGGCAGCGAATGCAGTTCCAAGGGACAGTGAAAACCAGCTAGAGCTTTCAGTGCTGGCAGCTTTCCTGTGGGCGCAATCTCTGGACGTTTCCAATTTGGCAGCCGGGCTCTGCCAGAGAGAGATACAGAGTGTTGCCCCATTACGAAGCAATGCTTTAGCAGAGCGCGAATGTCTGTGTGGCAGCGAATGCAGTTCCAAGGGACAGTGAAAACCAGCTAGAGCTTTCAGTGCTGGCAGCTTTCCTGTGGGCGCAATCTCTGGACTTTTCCAATTTGGCAGCCGGGCTCTGCCAGAGAGAGATACAGAGTGTTGCCCCATTACGAAGCAATGCTTTAGCAGAGCGTGAATGTCTGTGTGGCAGCGAATGCAGTTCCAAGGGACAGTGAAAACCAGCTAGAGCTTTCAGTGCTGGCAGCTTTCCTGTGGGCGCAATCTCTGGACGTTTCCAATTTGGCAGCCGGGCTCTGCCAGAGAGAGATACAGAGTGTTGCCCCATTAGGAAGCAATGCTTTAGCAGAGCGCGAATGTCTGTGTGGCAGCGAATGCAGCTCCAAGGGACAGTGAAAACCAGCTAGAGCTTTCAGTGCTGGCAGCTTTCCTGTGGGCGCAATCTCTGGACGTTTCCAATTTGGCAGCCGGGCTCTGCCAGAGAGAGATACAGAGTGTTGCCCTCTTACCAAGCAATGCTTTAGCTGAGCGCGAATGTCTGTGTGGCAGCGAATGCAGTTCCAAGGGACAGTGAAAACCAGCTAGAGCTTTCAGTGCTGGCAGCTTTCCTGTGGGCGCAATATCTGGACGTTTCCAATTTGGCAGCCGGGCTCTGCCAGAGAGAGATACAGAGTGTTGCCCCATTACGAAGCAATGCTTTAGCAGAGCGCGAATGTCTGTGTGGCAGCGAATGCAGTTCCAAGGGACAGTGAAAACCAGCTAGAGCTTTCAGTGCTGGCAGCTTTCCTGTGGGCGCAATCTCTGGACGTTTCCAATTTGGCAGCCGGGCTCTGCCAGAGAGAGATACAGAATGTTGCCCCATTACGAAGCAATGCTTTAGCAGAGCGCGAATGTCTGTGTGGCAGCGAATGCAGTTCCAAGGGACAGTGAAAACCAGCTAGAGCTTTCAGTGCTGGCAGCTTTCCTGTGGGCGCAATCTCTGGACGTTTCCAATTTGGCAGCCGGGCTCTGCCAGAGAGAAATACAGAATGTTGCCCCCTTACCAAGCAATGCTTTAGCAGAGCGCGAATGTCTGTGTGGCAGCGAATGCAGTTCCAAGGGACAGTGAAAACCAGCTAGAGCTTTCAGTGCTGGCAGCTTTCCTGTGGGCGCAATCTCTGGACGTTTCCAATTTGGCAGCCGGGCTCTGCCAGAGAGAGATACAGAGTGTTGCCCCATTACGAAGCAATGCTTTAGCAGAGCGCGAATGTCTGTGTGGCAGCGAATGCAGTTCCAAGGGACAGTGAAAACCAGCTAGAGCTTTCAGTGCTGGCAGCTTTCCTGTGGGCGCAATCTCTGGACGTTTCCAATTTGGCAGCCGGGCTCTGCCAGAGAGAGATACAGAGTGTTGCCCCATTACGAAGCAATGCTTTAGCAGAGCGCGAATGTCTGTGTGGCAGCGAATGCAGTTCCAAGGGACAGTGAAAACCAGCTAGAGCTTTCAGTGCTGGCAGCTTTCCTGTGGGCGCAATCTCTGGACGTTTCCAATTTGGCAGCCGGGCTCTGCCAGAGAGAAATACAGAATGTTGCCCCCTTACCAAGCAATGCTTTAGCAGAGCGCGAATGTCTGTGTGGCAGCGAATGCAGTTCCAAGGGACAGTGAAAACCAGCTAGAGCTTTCAGTGCTGGCAGCTTTCCTGTGGGCGCAATCTCTGGACGTTTCCAATTTGGCAGCCGGGCTCTGCCAGAGAGAGATACAGAGTGTTGCCCCATTAGGAAGCAATGCTTTAGCAGAGCGCGAATGTCTGTGTGGCAGCGAATGCAGTTCCAAGGGACAGTGAAAACCAGCTAGAGCTTTCAGTGCTGGCAGCTTTCCTGTGGGCGCAATCTCTGGACGTTTCCAATTTGGCAGCCGGGCTCTGCCAGGGAGAGATACAGAGTGTTGCCCCATTAGGAAGCAATGCTTTAGCAGAGCGCGAATCTCTGTGTGGCAGCGAATGCAGTTCCAAGGGACAGTGAAAACCAGCTAGAGCTTTCAGTGCTGGCAGCTTTCCTGTGGGCGCAATGTCTGGACGTTTCCAATTTGGCAGCCGGGCTCTGCCAGAGAGAGATACAGAATGTTGCCCCATTACGAAGCAATGCTTTAGCAGAGCGCGAATGTCTGTGTGGCAGCGAATGCAGTTCCAAGGGACAGTGAAAACCAGCTAGAGCTTTCAGTGCTGGCAGCTTTCCTGTGGGCGCAATCTCTGGACGTTTCCAATTTGGCAGCCGGGCTCTGCCAGAGAGAGATACAGAATGTTTCCCTCTTACCAAGCAATGCTTTAGATAAGCGCGAATGTCTGTGTGGCAGCGAATGCAGTTCCAAGGGACAGTGAAAACCAGCTACATTTTTCAGTACTGGCAGCTTTCCTGTGGGCGCAATGTCTGGACGTTTCCAATTTGGCAGCCGGGCTCTGCCAGAGAGAGATAGAGAGTGTTGCCCCATTACGAAGCAATGCTTTAGCAGGGCGCGAATGTCTGTGTGGCAGCGAATGCAGTTCCAAGGGACAGTGAAAACCAGCTAGAGCTTTCAGTGCTGGCAGCTTTCCTGTGGGCGCAATCTCTGGACGTTTCCAATTTGGCAGCCGGGCTCTGCCAGAGAGAGATACAGAGTGTTGCCCCATTACGAAGCAATGCTTTAGCAGAGCGCGAATGTCTGTGTGGCAGCGAATGCAGTTCCAAGGGACAGTGAAAACCAGCTAGAGCTTTCACTGCTGGCAGCTTTCCTGTGGGCGCAATCTCTGGACGTTTCCAATTTGGCAGCCGGGCTCTGCCAGAGAGAGATACAGAATGTTGCCCCATTACGAAGCAATGCTTTAGCAGAGCGCGAATGTCTGTGTGGCAGCGAATGCAGTTCCAAGGGACAGTGAAAACCAGCTAGAGCTTTCAGTGCTGGCAGCTTTCCTGTGGGCGCAATCTCTGGAGGTTTCCAATTTGGCAGCCGGGCTCTGCCACAGAGAGATACAGAGTGTTGCCCAATTAGGAAGCAAAGTTTTAGCAGAGCGTGAATATCTGTGTGGCAGCGAATGCAGTTCCAAGGGACAGTGAAAACCAGCTAGAGCTTTCAGTGCTGGCAGCTTTCCTGTGGGCGCAATCTCTGGACGTTTCCAATTTGGCAGCCGGGCTCTGCCAGAGAGAGATACAGAGTGTTGCCCCATTAGGAAGCAATGCTTTAGCAGAGCGCGAATGTCTGTGTGGCAGCGAATGCAGTTCCAAGGGACAGTGAAAACCAGCTAGAGCTTTCAGTGCTGGCAGCTTTCCTGTGGGTGCCATCTCTGGACGTTTCCAATTTGGCAGCCGGGCTCTGCCAGAGAGAGATACAGAGTGTTGCCCCATTAGGAAGCAATGCTTTAGCAGAGCGCGAATGTCTGTGTGGCAGCGAATGCAGTTCCAAGGGACAGTGAAAACCAGCTAGAGCTTTCAGTGCTGGCAGCTTTCCTGTGGGCGCAATCTCTGGACGTTTCCAATTTGGCAGCCGGGCTCTGCCAGAGAGAGATACAGAATGTTGCCCCCTTTCCAAGCAATGCTTTAGCTGAGCGCGAATGTCTGTGTGGCAGCGAATGCAGTTCCAAGGGACAGTGAAAACCAGCTAGAGCTTTCAGTGCTGGCAGCTTTCCTGTGGGCGCAATCTCTGGACGTTTCCAATTTGGCAGCCGGGCTCTGCCACAGAGAGATACAGAGTGTTGCCCAATTAGGAAGCAAAGTTTTAGCAGAGCGTGAATGTCTGTGTGGCAGCGAATGCAGTTCCAAGGGACAGTGAAAACCAGCTAGAGCTTTCAGTGCTGGCAGCTTTCCTGTGGGCGCAATCTCTGGACGTTTCCAATTTGGCAGCCAGGCTCTGCCAGAGAGAGATACAGAGTGTTGCCCCATTACGAAGCAATGCTTTAGCAGAGCGCGAATGTCTGTGTGGCAGCGAATGCAGTTCCAAGGGACAGTGAAAACCAGCTAGAGCTTTCAGTGCTGGCAGCTTTCCTGTGGGTGCCATCTCTGGACGTTTCCAATTTGGCAGCCGGGCTCTGCCAGAGAGAGATACAGAGTGTTGCCCCATTACGAAGCAATGCTTTAGCAGAGCGCGAATGTCTGTGTGGCAGCGAATGCAGTTCCAAGGGACAGTGAAAACCAGCTAGAGCTTTCAGTGCTGGCAGCTTTCCTGTGGGCGCAATCTCTGGACGTTTCCAATTTGGCAGCCGGGCTCTGCCAGAGAGAGATACAGAATGTTGCCCCCTTACCAAGCAATGCTTTAGCTGAGCGCGAATGTCTGTGTGGCAGCGAATGCAGTTCCAAGGGACAGTGAAAACCAGCTAGAGCTTTCAGTGCTGGCAGCTTTCCTGTGGGCGCAATCTCTGGACGTTTCCAATTTGGCAGCCGGGCTCTGCCAGAGAGAGATACAGAGTGTTGCCCCATTAGGAAGCAATGCTTTAGCAGAGCGCGAATGTCTGTGTGGCAGCGAATGCAGTTCCAAGGGACAGTGAAAACCAGCTAGAGCTTTCAGTGCTGGCAGCTTTCCTGTGGGCGCAATCTCTGGACGTTTCCAATTTGGCAGCCGGGCTCTGCCAGAGAGAGATACAGAATGTTGCCCCCTTTCCAAGCAATGCTTTAGCTGAGCGCGAATGTCTGTGTGGCAGCGAATGCAGTTCCAAGGGACAGTGAAAACCAGCTAGAGCTTTCAGTGCTGGCAGCTTTCCTGTGGGCGCAATCTCTGGACGTTTCCAATTTGGCAGCCGGGCTCTGCCACAGAGAGATACAGAGTGTTGCCCAATTAGGAAGCAAAGTTTTAGCAGAGCGTGAATGTCTGTGTGGCAGCGAATGCAGTTCCAAGGGACAGTGAAAACCAGCTAGAGCTTTCAGTGCTGGCAGCTTTCCTGTGGGCGCAATCTCTGGACGTTTCCAATTTGGCAGCCGGGCTCTGCCACAGAGAGATACAGAGTGTTGCCCAATTAGGAAGCAAAGTTTTAGCAGAGCGTGAATGTCTGTGTGGCAGCGAATGCAGTTCCAAGGGACAGTGAAAACCAGCTAGAGCTTTCAGTGCTGGCAGCTTTCCTGTGGGCGCAATCTCTGGACGTTTCCAATTTGGCAGCCGGGCTCTGCCAGAGAGAGATACAGAGTGTTGCCCCATTACGAAGCAATGCTTTAGCAGAGCGCGAATGTCTGTGTGGCAGCGAATGCAGTTCCAAGGGACAGTGAAAACCAGCTAGAGCTTTCAGTGCTGGCAGCTTTCCTGTGGGCGCAATCTCTGGACTTTTCCAATTTGGCAGCCGGGCTCTGCCAGAGAGAGATACAGAGTGTTGCCCCATTACGAAGCAATGCTTTAGCAGAGCGTGAATGTCTGTGTGGCAGCGAATGCAGTTCCAAGGGACAGTGAAAACCAGCTAGAGCTTTCAGTGCTGGCAGCTTTCCTGTGGGCGCAATATCTGGACGTTTCCAATTTGGCAGCCGGGCTCTGCCAGAGAGAGATACAGAGTGTTGCCCCATTACGAAGCAATGCTTTAGCAGAGCGCGAATGTCTGTGTGGCAGCGAATGCAGTTCCAAGGGACAGTGAAAACCAGCTAGAGCTTTCAGTGCTGGCAGCTTTCCTGTGGGCGCAATCTCTGGACGTTTCCAATTTGGCAGCCGGGCTCTGCCAGAGAGAGATACAGAATGTTGCCCCATTACGAAGCAATGCTTTAGCAGAGCGCGAATGTCTGTGTGGCAGCGAATGCAGTTCCAAGGGACAGTGAAAACCAGCTAGAGCTTTCAGTGCTGGCAGCTTTCCTGTGGGCGCAATCTCTGGACGTTTCCAATTTGGCAGCCGGGCTCTGCCAGAGAGAAATACAGAATGTTGCCCCCTTACCAAGCAATGCTTTAGCAGAGTGCGAATGTCTGTGTGGCAGCGAATGCAGTTCCAAGGGACAGTGAAAACCAGCTAGAGCTTTCAGTGCTGGCAGCTTTCCTGTGGGCGCAATCTCTGGACGTTTCCAATTTGGCAGCCGGGCTCTGCCAGAGAGAGATACAGAGTGTTGCCCCATTACGAAGCAATGCTTTAGCAGAGCGCGAATGTCTGTGTGGCAGCGAATGCAGTTCCAAGGGACAGTGAAAACCAGCTAGAGCTTTCAGTGCTGGCAGCTTTCCTGTGGGCGCAATCTCTGGACTTTTCCAATTCGGCAGCCGGGCTCTGCCAGAGAGAGATACAGAGTGTTGCCCCATTACGAAGCAATGCTTTAGCAGAGCGTGAATGTCTGTGTGGCAGCGAATGCAGTTCCAAGGGACAGTGAAAACCAGCTAGAGCTTTCAGTGCTGGCAGCTTTCCTGTGGGCGCAATCTCTGGACGTTTCCAATTTGGCAGCCGGGCTCTGCCAGAGAGAGATACAGAGTGTTGCCCTCTTACCAAGCAATGCTTTAGCTGAGCGCGAATGTCTGTGTGGCAGCGAATGCAGTTCCAAGGGACAGTGAAAACCAGCTAGAGCTTTCAGTGCTGGCAGCTTTCCTGTGGGCGCAATATCTGGACGTTTCCAATTTGGCAGCCGGGCTCTGCCAGAGAGAGATACAGAATGTTGCCCCCTTTCCAAGCAATGCTTTAGCTGAGCGCGAATGTCTGTGTGGCAGCGAATGCAGTTCCAAGGGACAGTGAAAACCAGCTAGAGCTTTCAGTGCTGGCAGCTTTCCTGTGGGCGCAATCTCTGGACGTTTCCAATTTGGCAGCCGCGCTCTGCCAGAGAGAGATACAGAGTGTTGCCCCATTACGAAGCAATGCTTTAGCAGAGCGCGAATGTCTGTGTGGCAGCGAATGCAGTTCCAAGGGACAGTGAAAACCAGCTAGAGCTTTCAGTGCTGGCAGCTTTCCTGTGGGCGCAATCTCTGGACGTTTCCAATTTGGCAGCCGGGCTCTGCCAGAGAGAGATACAGAGTGTTGCCCCATTACGAAGCAATGCTTTAGCAGAGCGCGAATGTCTGTGTGGCAGCGAATGCAGTTCCAAGGGACAGTGAAAACCAGCTAGAGCTTTCAGTGCTGGCAGCTTTCCTGTGGGCGCAATCTCTGGACGTTTCCAATTTGGCAGCCGGGCTCTGCCAGAGAGAAATACAGAATGTTGCCCCCTTACCAAGCAATGCTTTAGCAGAGCGCGAATGTCTGTGTGGCAGCGAATGCAGTTCCAAGGGACAGTGAAAACCAGCTAGAGCTTTCAGTGCTGGCAGCTTTCCTGTGGGCGCAATCTCTGGACGTTTCCAATTTGGCAGCCGGGCTCTGCCAGAGAGAGATACAGAGTGTTGCCCCATTAGGAAGCAATGCTTTAGCAGAGCGCGAATGTCTGTGTGGCAGCGAATGCAGTTCCAAGGGACAGTGAAAACCAGCTAGAGCTTTCACTGCTGGCAGCTTTCCTGTGGGCGCAATCTCTGCACGTTTCCAATTTGGCAGCCGGGCTCTGCCAGAGAGAGATACAGAATGTTGCCCCCTTACCAAGCAATGCTTTAGCAGAGCGCGAATGTCTGTGTGGCAGCGAATGCAGTTCCAAGGGACAGTGAAAACCAGCTAGAGCTTTCAGTGCTGGCAGCTTTCCTGTGGGCGCAATCTCTGGACGTTTCCAATTTGGCAGCCGGGCTCTGCCACAGAGAGATACAGAGTGTTGCCCAATTAGGAAGCAAAGTTTTAGCAGAGCGTGAATGTCTGTGTGGCAGCGAATGCAGTTCCAAGGGACAGTGAAAACCAGCTAGAGCTTTCAGTGCTGGCAGCTTTCCTGTGGGCGCAATCTCTGGACGTTTCCAATTTGGCAGCCAGGCTCTGCCAGAGAGAGATACAGAGTGTTGCCCCATTACGAAGCAATGCTTTAGCAGAGCGCGAATGTCTGTGTGGCAGCGAATGCAGTTCCAAGGGACAGTGAAAACCAGCTAGAGCTTTCAGTGCTGGCAGCTTTCCTGTGGGTGCCATCTCTGGACGTTTCCAATTTGGCAGCCGGGCTCTGCCAGAGAGAGATACAGAGTGTTGCCCCATTACGAAGCAATGCTTTAGCAGAGCGCGAATGTCTGTGTGGCAGCGAATGCAGTTCCAAGGGACAGTGAAAACCAGCTAGAGCTTTCAGTGCTGGCAGCTTTCCTGTGGGTGCAATCTCTGGAGGTTTCCAATTTGGCAGCCGGGCTCTGCCAGAGAGAGATACAGAATGTTGCCCCCTTACCAAGCAATGCTTTAGCTGAGCGCGAATGTCTGTGTGGCAGCGAATGCAGTTCCAAGGGACAGTGAAAACCAGCTAGAGCTTTCAGTGCTGGCAGCTTTCCTGTGGGCGCAATCTCTGGACGTTTCCAATTTGGCAGCCGGGCTCTGCCAGAGAGAGATACAGAGTGTTGCCCCATTAGGAAGCAATGCTTTAGCAGAGCGCGAATGTCTGTGTGGCAGCGAATGCAGCTCCAAGGGACAGTGAAAACCAGCTAGAGCTTTCAGTGCTGGCAGCTTTCCTGTGGGCGCAATCTCTGGACGTTTCCAATTTGGCAGCCGGGCTCTGCCAGAGAGAGATACAGAGTGTTGCCCCATTACGAAGCAAAGCTTTAGCAGAGCACGAATGTCTGTGTGGCAGCGAATGCAGTTCCAAGGGACAGTGAAAACCAGCTAGAGCTTTCAGTGCTGGCAGCTTTCCTGTGGGCGCAATCTCTGGACGTTTCCAATTTGGCAGCCGGGCTCTGCCAGAGAGAGATACAGAGTGTTGCCCCATTACGAAGCAATGCTTTAGCAGAGCGCGAATGTCTGTGTGGCAGCGAATGCAGTTCCAAGGGACAGTGAAAACCAGCTAGAGCTTTCAGTGCTGGCAGCTTTCCTGTGGGTGCCATCTCTGGACGTTTCCAATTTGGCAGCCGGGCTCTGCCAGAGAGAGATACAGAGTGTTGCCCCATTACGAAGCAATGCTTTAGCAGAGCGCGAATGTCTGTGTGGCAGCGAATGCAGTTCCAAGGGACAGTGAAAACCAGCTAGAGCTTTCAGTGCTGGCAGCTTTCCTGTGGGCGCAATCTCTGGACGTTTCCAATTTGGCAGGCGGGCTCTGCCAGAGAGAGATACAGAATGTTGCCCCATTACGAAGCAATGCTTTAGCAGAGCGCGAATGTCTGTGTGGCAGCGAATGCAGTTCCAAGGGACAGTGAAAACCAGCTAGAGCTTTCAGTGCTGGCAGCTTTCCTGTGGGCGCAATCTCTGGACGTTTCCAATTTGGCAGCCGGGCTCTGCCAGAGAGAGATACAGAGTGTTGCCCCATTACGAAGCAATGCTTTAGCAGAGCGTGAATGTCTGTGTGGCAGCGAATGCAGTTCCAAGGGACAGTGAAAACCAGCTAGAGCTTTCAGTGCTGGCAGCTTTCCTGTGGGCGCAATCTCTGGACGTTTCCAATTTGGCAGCCGGGCTCTGCCAGAGAGAGATACAGAATGTTGCCCCATTACGAAGCAATGCTTTAGCAGAGCGCGAATGTCTGTGTGGCAGCGAATGCAGCTCCAAGGGACAGTGAAAACCAGCTAGAGCTTTCAGTGCTGGCAGCTTTCCTGTGGGCGCAATCTCTGGACGTTTCCAATTTGGCAGCCGGGCTCTGCCAGAGAGAGATACAGAATGTTGCCCCCTTTCCAAGCAATGCTTTAGCTGAGCGCGAATGTCTGTGTGGCAGCGAATGCAGTTCCAAGGGACAGTGAAAACCAGCTAGAGCTTTCAGTGCTGGCAGCTTTCCTGTGGGTGCCATATCTGGACGTTTCCAATTTCGCAGCCGGGCTCTGCCAGAGAGAGATACAGAGTGTTGCCCCATTACGAAGCAATGCTTTAGCAGAGCGCGAATGTCTGTGTGGCAGCGAATGCAGTTCCAAGGGACAGTGAAAACCAGCTAGAGCTTTCAGTGCTGGCAGCTTTCCTGTGGGCGCAATCTCTGGACGTTTCCAATTTGGCAGCCGGGCTCTGCCAGAGAGAGATACAGAGTGTTGCCCCATTACGAAGCAATGCTTTAGCAGAGCGCGAATGTCTGTGTGGCAGCGAATGCAGTTCCAAGGGACAGTGAAAACCAGCTAGAGCTTTCAGTGCTGGCAGCTTTCCTGTGGGCGCAATCTCTGGACGTTTCCAATTTGGCAGCCGGGCTCTGCCAGAGAGAGATACAGAATGTTGCCCCATTACGAAGCAATGCTTTAGCAGAGCGCGAATGTCTGTGTGGCAGCGAATGCAGTTCCAAGGGACAGTGAAAACCAGCTAGAGCTTTCAGTGCTGGCAGCTTTCCTGTGGGCGCAATCTCTGGACGTTTCCAATTTGGCAGCCGGGCTCTGCCAGAGAGAAATACAGAATGTTGCCCCCTTACCAAGCAATGCTTTAGCAGAGCGCGAATGTCTGTGTGGCAGCGAATGCAGTTCCAAGGGACAGTGAAAACCAGCTAGAGCTTTCAGTGCTGGCAGCTTTCCTGTGGGCGCAATCTCTGGACGTTTCCAATTTGGCAGCCGGGCTCTGCCAGAGAGAGATACAGAGTGTTGCCCCATTAGGAAGCAATGCTTTAGCAGAGCGCGAATGTCTGTGTGGCAGCGAATGCAGTTCCAAGGGACAGTGAAAACCAGCTAGAGCTTTCAGTGCTGGCAGCTTTCCTGTGGGCGCAATCTCTGGACGTTTCCAATTTGGCAGCCGGGCTCTGCCAGAGAGAGATACAGAATGTTGCCCCATTAGGAAGCAATGCTTTAGCAGAGCGCGAATGTCTGTGTGGCAGCGAATGCAGTTCCAAGGGACAGTGAAAACCAGCTAGAGCTTTCAGTGCTGGCAGCTTTCCTGTGGGCGCAATCTCTGGACGTTTCCAATTTGGCAGCCGGGCTCTGCCAGAGAGAGATACAGAGTGTTGCCCCATTAGGAAGCAATGCTTTAGAAGAGCGTGAATCTCTGTGTGGCAGCGAATGCAGTTCCAAGGGACAGTGAAAACCAGCTACAGTTTTCAGTGCTGGCAGCTTTCCTGTGGGCGCAATCTCTGGACGTTTCCAATTTGGCAGCCGGGCTCTGCCAGAGAGAGATACAGAATGTTACCCCCTTTCCAAGCAATGCTTTAGCTGAGCGCGAATGTCTGTGTGGCAGCGAATGCAGTTCCAAGGGACAGTGAAAACCAGCTAGAGCTTTCAGTGCTGGCAGCTTTCCTGTGGGCGCAATCTCTGGACGTTTCCAATTTGGCAGCCGGGCTCTGCCAGAGAGAGATACAGAGTGTTGCCCCATTAGGAAGCAATGCTTTAGCAGAGCGCGAATGTCTGTGTGGCAGCGAATGCAGTTCCAAGGGACAGTGAAAACCAGCTAGAGCTTTCAGTGCTGGCAGCTTTCCTGTGGGCGCAATCTCTGGACGTTTCCAATTTGGCAGCCGGGCTCTGCCAGAGAGAAATACAGAATGTTGCCCCCTTACCAAGCAATGCTTTAGCAGAGCGCGAATGTCTGTGTGGCAGCGAATGCAGTTCCAAGGGACAGTGAAAACCAGCTAGAGCTTTCAGTGCTGGCAGCTTTCCTGTGGGCGCAATCTCTGGACGTTTCCAATTTGGCAGCCGGGCTCTGCCAGAGAGAGATACAGAGTGTTGCCCCATTAGGAAGCAATGCTTTAGCAGAGCGCGAATGTCTGTGTGGCAGCGAATGCAGTTCCAAGGGACAGTGAAAACCAGCTAGAGCTTTCAGTGCTGGCAGCTTTCCTGTGGGCGCAATCTCTGGACGTTTCCAATTTGGCAGCCGGGCTCTGCCAGAGAGAGATACAGAGTGTTGCCCCATTAGGAAGCAATGCTTTAGCAGAGCGCGAATCTCTGTGTGGCAGCGAATGCAGTTCCAAGGGACAGTGAAAACCAGCTACAGTTTTCAGTGCTGGCAGCTTTCCTGTGGGCGCAATCTCTGGACGTTTCCAATTTGGCAGCCGGGCTCTACCAGAGAGAGATACAGAATGTTACCCCCTTTCCAAGCAATGCTTTAGCTGAGCGCGAATGTCTGTGTGGCAGCGAATGCAGTTCCAAGGGACAGTGAAAACCAGCTAGAGCTTTCAGTGCTGGCAGCTTTCCTGTGGGCGCAATGTCTGGACGTTTCCAATTTGGCAGCCGGGCTCTGCCAGAGAGAGATACAGAATGTTGCCCCATTACGAAGCAATGCTTTAGCAGAGCGCGAATGTCTGTGTGGCAGCGAATGCAGTTCCAAGGGACAGTGAAAACCAGCTAGAGCTTTCAGTGCTGGCAGCTTTCCTGTGGGCGCAATCTCTGGACGTTTCCAATTTGGCAGCCGGGCTCTGCCAGAGAGAGATACAGAATGTTTCCCTCTTACCAAGCAATGCTTTAGATAAGCGCGAATGTCTGTGTGGCAGCGAATGCAGTTCCAAGGGACAGTGAAAACCAGCTAGAGCTTTCAGTGCTGGCAGCTTTCCTGTGGGCGCAATGTCTGGACGTTTCCAATTTGGCAGCCGGGCTCTGCCAGAGAGAGATAGAGAGTGTTGCCCCATTACGAAGCAATGCTTTAGCAGGGCGCGAATGTCTGTGTGGCAGCGAATGCAGTTCCAAGGGACAGTGAAAACCAGCTAGAGCTTTCAGTGCTGGCAGCTTTCCTGTGGGCGCAATCTCTGGACGTTTCCAATTTGGCAGCCGGGCTCTGCCAGAGAGAGATACAGAGTGTTGCCCCATTACGAAGCAATGCTTTAGCAGAGCGCGAATGTCTGTGTGGCAGCGAATGCAGTTCCAAGGGACAGTGAAAACCAGCTACAGTTTTCAGTACTGGCAGCTTTCCTGTGGGCGCAATCTCTGCACGTTTCCAATTTGGCAGCCGGGCTCTGCCAGAGAGAGATACAGAATGTTGCCCCATTAGGAAGCAATGCTTTAGCAGAGCGCGAATGTCTGTGTGGCAGCGAATGCAGTTCCAAGGGACAGTGAAAACCAGCTAGAGCTTTCAGTGCTGGCAGCTTTCCTGTGGGCGCAATCTCTGGACGTTTCCAATTTGGCAGCCGGGCTCTGCCACAGAGAGATACAGAGTGTTGCCCAATTAGGAAGCAAAGTTTTAGCAGAGCGTGAATGTCTGTGTGGCAGCGAATGCAGTTCCAAGGGACAGTGAAAACCAGCTAGAGCTTTCAGTGCTGGCAGCTTTCCTGTGGGCGCAATCTCTGGACGTTTCCAATTTGGCAGCCGGGCTCTGCCAGAGAGAGATACAGAGTGTTGCCCCATTACGAAGCAATGCTTTAGCAGAGCGCGAATGTCTGTGTGGCAGCGAATGCAGTTCCAAGGGACAGTGAAAACCAGCTAGAGCTTTCAGTGCTGGCAGCTTTCCTGTGGGCGCAATCTCTGGACGTTTCCAATTTGGCAGCGGGGCTCTGCCAGAGAGAGATACAGAGTGTTGCCCCATTACGAAGCAATGCTTTAGCAGAGCGCGAATGTCTGTGTGGCAGCGAATGCAGTTCCAAGGGACAGTGAAAACCAGCTAGAGCTTTCAGTGCTGGCAGCTTTCCTGTGGGCGCAATCTCTGGACGTTTCCAATTTGGCAGCCGGGCTCTGCCAGAGAGAGATACAGAGTGTTGCCCCATTACGAAGCAATGCTTTAGCAGAGCGCGAATGTCTGTGTGGCAGCGAATGCAGTTCCAAGGGACAGTGAAAACCAGCTAGAGCTTTCAGTGCTGGCAGCTTTCCTGTGGGCGCAATCTCTGGACGTTTCCAATTTGGCAGCCGGGCTCTGCCAGAGAGAGATACAGAGTGTTGCCCCATTAGGAAGCAATGCTTTAGCAGAGCGCGAATGTCTGTGTGGCAGCGAATGCAGTTCCAAGGGACAGTGAAAACCAGCTAGAGCTTTCAGTGCTGGCAGCTTTCCTGTGGGCGCAATCTCTGGACGTTTCCAATTTGGCAGCCGGGCTCTGCCAGAGAGAGATACAGAATGTTGCCCCCTTACCAAGCAATGCTTTAGCAGAGCGCGAATGTCTGTGTGGCAGCGAATGCAGTTCCAAGGGACAGTGAAAACCAGCTAGAGCTTTCAGTGCTGGCAGCTTTCCTGTGGGCGCAATCTCTGGACGTTTCCAATTTGGCAGCCGGGCTCTGCCAGAGAGAGATACAGAATGTTGCCCCCTTACCAAGCAATGCTTTAGCTGAGCGCGAATGTCTGTGTGGCAGCGAATGCAGTTCCAAGGGACAGTGAAAACCAGCTACAGTTTTCAGTACTGGCAGCTTTCCGGTGGGCGCAATCTCTGGACGTTTCCAATTTGGCAGCCGGGCTCTGCCAGAGAGAGATACAGAGTGTTGCCCCATTAGGAAGCAATGCTTTAGCAGAGCGCGAATGTCTGTGTGGCAGCGAATGCAGTTCCAAGGGACAGTGAAAACCAGCTAGAGCTTTCAGTGCTGGCAGCTTTCCTGTGGGCGCAATCTCTGGACGTTTCCAATTTGGCAGCCGGGCTCTGCCAGAGAGAGATACAGAATGTTACCCCCTTTCCAAGCAATGCTTTAGCTGAGCGCGAATGTCTGTGTGGCAGCGAATGCAGTTCCAAGGGACAGTGAAAACCAGCTAGAGCTTTCAGTGCTGGCAGCTTTCCTGTGGGCGCAATCTCTGGACGTTTCCAATTTGGCAGCCGGGCTCTGCCAGAGAGAGATACAGAGTGTTGCCCCATTAGGAAGCAATGCTTTAGCAGAGCGCGAATGTCTGTGTGGCAGCGAATGCAGTTCCAAGGGACAGTGAAAACCAGCTAGAGCTTTCAGTGCTGGCAGCTTTCCTGTGGGCGCAATGTCTGGACGTTTCCAATTTGGCAGCCGGGCTCTGCCAGAGAGAGATACAGAATGTTGCCCTCTTACCAAGCAATGCTTTAGCAGAGCGCGAATGTCTGTGTGGCAGCGAATGCAGTTCCAAGGGACAGTGAAAACCAGCTAGAGCTTTCAGTGCTGGCA